>NC_132791.1:98990000-99270000 GCF_048418805.1 Vulpes vulpes | reverse complement strand
CTTCTTCTTCTTCTTCTTCTTCTTCTTCTTCTTCTTCTTCTTCTTCTTCTCCTTCTCCTTCTTCTTCCTATTCTTCCTCTTCATCTCCTCCTCCTCCTCCTTCTTCTTCTTCCTTCTTTTTGAGATTTATTTATTTATCTATTTGAGGGTGACCACACAGAGGTAAGAGGAGAAGCAGACTCTCCCACTGAGCAGGGAGCCTGATGTGGACTCAATCCCAGGACTCTAGGGTCATGACCTGAGCCCTAGGCAGATGCTTAACCCACTGAGCCACCAATACAGCCCAGTCCTTCTATGTGAGTATTGTGGGGGGCATCTATTCTTATTCCGTTTCAGGGTTTGTTTGATTTATTATTATCTTTTTTTTTTTTACTATTCCTTCTTTCAAATAAGTATGTCATTATTTAGTCCATGCTTTGCTTCTACTTTGCCTGATTCGTGTGAGAGCCCATGCTGTTTACCAAACCCTCCACAAATATTTTTAAGATATTTTGCACATATGTAAGTAATATAGACGTGTATATAACTTTTATTTTTCACATGTTAGCACAACATTATTTGCCCTTTTCACTTAGCATTATGGGATTTTTCATGTTAATATTTTTAAATTTTTATTGTTTTTATTTTAATTCCAGTATAGTTAACATACATTGCTATATTAGTGTCAAGTTACAATTTAGTGATTCAACAATTCTATATATTACTCAGTGCTCATCATGATAAGTGCCCTCTTTAATCCCCACTCACCCGTCCGCTCCACACACCTCCCCTCTGGTAACCAACATTTGTTAAGTGTCTATTTTTCAGTTTCCTTCTCTCTTTTTTTCTTTTGTTCATTTGTGGGGTTTTTTTGTTGTTGTTGTTAAATTCCACACATAAGTGAAATCATATGGTATTTGTCTTTCTCTGAGTGACTTATTTCACTAGCTCTATCCTTGTCATTGCCCATGTCAAGATTTCAATATTTTTATGACTGAATAACTTTGCATTTTATACACACACATACACATACACACACACACACACACACACACACACACACACCCCACATCTTCTTTATCCATACAGTTGCTGATGGACACTTGGACTGCTTCCACAACTGTGATGGACACTTGCCTATTGGAAATAATGCTGCAATAAACATAGGGGTGCATGCATTACTTTGGATTAGTTCTTTAAATATGGTGGATACCAACCCTTTATCAGATATGTCATTTGCAAATATCTTCTCCCATTCTGTACATCGTCTTTTAGTTTTGTTGATTGTGAAGGAATTTTTAGTTTGCTATAGTCCTAGTAGTTTATTTTTGCTTTTGTTTCCCTTGCTTCAGGAGCCAAAGAAGTCGCTACAGGTGATGTTAGAGAAGTTATTGCTTGTGCTCTCTTCTAAGATTTTTATGGTTTCATGTCTCATATGTAGGTCCTTAACCCATCTTGAGTTTATTTTTGTGTATGATGTGAGAAAGTGGTCCAGTTTCATGCTCTTGTATTTTGCTGTCCAGCTTACCAACACCATTTGTTAAAGAGATTTTTTTCCCCATTGCATACTCTGCCTTTTTGTCAATGATTAATTGACCATCTAATTGTGGGCTTATTTTGGGGTTTTCTGTTCTGTTCTATTGATCTATGGGTCTATTTTTGTGTCATTAACATACTGTTTTTATCACTACAGCTTTGTAATATAACTTGTAATCTGGAATTGTGATGTCTCCAGGTATGCTTTTCTTTTTCAAGATTGCTTTGGCTATTTGGGGTCTTTTGTGCTTCCATATAAATTTTAGAATTGTTTGTTCTAGTTCTGTGAAAAATGCTCTTGGTATCTTGATAAGGATTGCATCAAACCTATAGATTGCTTTAGGTAATGTAAACATTTTAACAATATTTATTTTTCCAATCCATGAGCATGGAATGTCTCCATTTCTTTGTGTCGTCTTCAATTTATTTCATCACTGTTTTATAGATTTCAGAGTATGGGTCTTTTCACATCCTTGGTTAAGTGTATTTATAGGTATTTTATTGTTTTTGGTACAATTGTAAATGGGATTGTTTACTAATTTCTATTTCTCCTGCTTCATTTTAAGTGTATAGAAATGCAACACATTTCTGCACATTGATTTTGTATCCCAAGACTTTACTGAGTTCATGTATCAGTTCTAATATTTTGGGGGGGAAGTTTTCAAGGTTTTCTATATAGAGTATCATGTAATTTCCAAATACTGAAAATTTTACTTCTTCCCTACCAACTTGGATTCCTTTTATTTATTTTTGTTGTCTGATTGCTGCGATTAGGATTTCCAGGAGTTGAATAAAAGTGGTGAGAATGGACATGCTTGTCTTGCTCCTACCCTGAGGCAAAAAGCTCTCAGTTTTTCCCCGTTGAGTATGATCTTAACTATGACATTTTCTTGTAAGAGCTTTATTATGTTGAGATATGTTCCCTCTAAAACTACATTGTTGAGGGTTTTTATCATAAATGGATGTTGTACTTTGTCAAATGCTTTTACTGCATCTATTGAAATGATCATATGGTTCTAATCCTTTTTCCTATCGATGTGGTGTATCATGTTGATTGATTTGCTAATATTGAATCATACTTGCATCCAGGGAATATATTCTACTTGTTAATGGTGAATGATCTTTTTTTCAAATGTATTGCTGGATTCGTTTGCTAATATTTTGGAGGATTTTTTATTCTTTTTTTTTGTATATTTTTTATTGGAGTTCAATTTGCCAACATATAGCATAACACTCAGTGCTCAGCCTGTCGAGGGCCCCCCCTCAGTTACCCCATCCTCCCACCCACCTCCCCTTCCACTACCCCCTGTTCGTTTCCCAGAGTTAGGAGTCTCTCATGGTCTGTCTCCCTCACTGATATTTCCACTCATTTTCTCTCCTTTACCCTTTATTCGGTTTCACTATTTTTTATATTCCCAAAATGAATGAGACTATATGATGATTGTCCTTCTCCGATTGACTTACCTCACTCAGCATAATCCCCTCCAGTTCCATCCACATAAAAGCAAATGGTGGGTATCCATCCTTTCTAATGGCTGAGGAATACTCCATTGTATACATAAGCCACAGCTTCTTTATCCATCATCTGTTGATGGACACTGAGGCTCCTTCCACAGTTTGGCTATTGTGGACATCGGGGTGCTAGAAACATCGGGGTGCAGGTGTCCTGGCATTTCATTGCATCTGAATCTTTGGGGTAAATCCCCAACAGTGCAATTGCTTGGCCGTAGGGCAGGTCTATTTTTAACTCTTTGAGGAACCTCCACACAGTTTTCCAGAGTGGCTGCCCCAGTTCCCATTCCCACCAACAGTGCAGGAGGGTTCCCCTCTCTCCGCATCCTCTCCAACATTTGTGGTTTCCTGCCTTGTTAATTTTCCCCATTCTCACTGGTGGGAGGTGGGATCTCATGGTGGTTTTGATTTGTATTTCCCTGATGGCCAGTGATGCGGAGCATTTTCTCATGTTCGATTTGACAGTATTTTGTAGAGAATTTTTGCATCTATGTTCATCAGAGGTATTAGCCTATAGTTCTCTTATTGTGGAGTCTCTATTTGGTTTTGTATCAGGGTAATGCTGACCTCACAGAATGAATTTGGATTTCCTTCCTTTTCTATTTTTTTGAATAAACTTTTTTTGAGAAAAATAGGTATGAACTCTTTCAACATTTGGCAAATTTATTTTTGAAGCTGCCTGGCCTGGGACTTCTGTTTGTTGGGAGTTTTTTGGTTACTGATGCAATTTCATTGCCGGTAATTTGTTCAAAATTTTTATTTCTTCCTGTTTCAGTTTTAATAGGTTATACGTTTCTAGGAATTTATTCATTTTTCTAGGTTGTGCAATTTGTTGGCATACATTTTTACAATATTCTCTTAAAATCCTTTGTATTTCTGTGGCGTCAGTTGTTATTTCTCCTCTTTCATTTCCGATTTTGTTTATTTGAATCCTCATTCTCTCTCTTTTTCTTTTTCTTTTTTTTTTTTTTTCTGATTCTGACTAGATGTTTACCAATTTTGCTGATCTTTTCAAAAAACCAGTTCCTGGTTTCATTTATCTGTTCTATTGTGTTGGGTTTTTGTTGTTGTTGTTGTTGTTTTTTCTAGGTCATTTATTTCTGCTCTAATTCTTATTATTTTTCCTTCTGACTTTGGACTTGGTTTTTCTTTTCCTAGCTCCTTTTGGTTTATTTGAGATTTTTCTTGCTTCCAGAAATAGCCCTCTATTACTATACGTAGCCCTCTTAGAACCACTTTTGCGTATGCCTAAGATTTTTGGGCCATTGTGTTTTCATTTTCTCCATGTATTTTTGGTTTCTTCTTTGATTTCTTGGTTGACCCATTTATTACTTAGTAGCATGTTATTTAAGCTCCATATATATTTGTGTTCTTTCCAGATTTTTTCTTCTGGTTGATCCCTAGTTACATAGTGTTGTGGTCAGAAAAGATGTATGATATGAGTTTTCTTTTTTAATTTGTTGAGATTTGTTTTGTGACCTAATATGTGATCTATTCTGAAGAATGTTCCATTTGCGCTGGAATGTGTATTCTGATGTTTTAGGATTAAATGTTCTGAATATACCTGTTTAATTTATCTGGTCAAATGTGTCATTCAAAGCCAGTGTTTCCTTGTTAATTTTTCTGTTTGAATTATCTGTCATTATGTAAATGGGGTTTTAAATTCCCCCTATTATTATCATATTACTATTAATTAGTTCCTTTAATTTGTTATTAACTGTTTTACATATTTAGTTACTTGTTGGGTACATATTTACAATTTTTATATCTTCTTGTTGGATTGTCCCCTTTATTATTATATAGTGTCCTTCTTTGTCTTTTGTTTTAGTCTTTGTTTTAAAGTCTATTTTGTCTGATAAATATTGCTATTGCTAATCTAGCTTTTTTTGACACCCATTTACATGATAAATGTTTTTCCATTTCCTCATTTTCAATCTACAGGTGCCTTTAGGTATGAAATGAGTCTCCTGTAAGCAGTATAAAGATGGGTCTTGTTTTCACCCATCCTATCACCCTAACCTTTGATTGGAGTGTTTAGTCCATTTACATTCAAAGTAATTATTGATAGATATGGACTTATTGTCATTTTTAAACTTATTTTGTGGTTGTTTCTGTAGTTTTTCTCTGATCCTTTCTTCTTTTGCTCTTTTTTTTAAAAAGGAAATCCCTTTTTTATTAAAGATTTTCATTTATTTATTTATGAGAGACAGAAAGAGAGAGAGAGAGAGAGGCAGAGACACAGGCAGAGGGAGAAGCAGGCTCCATGTGGGGAGATGTAGGACTCGATCCTGGGACCCCCCCATGATCACACCCTGAGCCGAGGGTGGATGCTTTAACCACTGAGCCACCCAGGTGTCCCCTTCTTTTGCTCTCTTTCATGGCTTGCTGGCTTTCTTTAATGACATACTTGAATTTCTTTCTCTTTATTCTTTGCATAATCTATTACTGTTTTTTAATTTGTGGTTACCGTTAGGTTTGTATATAACATTTTCTGCATGTAGCAGTCTATATTAGGTTAATGGGTGCTTAAGCTTGAACCCAGTCTTTACTCCTCTCCACACCCCCTACCCCATGTTTTAGGTATATGATGTCATATTTTACATTATTTTATTTTGTGAATCCCTTGGCTAATTTTTACAGATATACTTATTTTTACTGCTTTTGTGCTTCCTACTCTTGATACTTACTTATGGTCTTTCCTTTCTACTCAAAGAATAACTTTTAACATTTCCCGTAGAAGTCCTTTAGTGGTTATGAACTCCTTTAATTTTTATTTGTCTGAGAAACTCTTTATCTGTCCTTCTATTCTGGATGATAGCTTTGCTGGATAGAATATTCTTGGCTGCAGATTTTTTTCCTCTCAGCACTTTGAATATATCATACCACTCCTGTCTGGCCTGCAAAATTTCTGCTGGAAAATCTTGCAATTGCCTTATGGGGGGGAGAAGGGGGAGGGTCCCCCTTCATGTGGGAGAAGGAACTCACAGTGCTAGGACTGAGGCAAGTGACTGGGAAAGGCAGATCCACTGAAGTGCAGGGGGGCAGGGCTTGGTGTAAGCAATTTAGGTAGCAAGTGTCAGGTTGTAACTGCCTTCTTTTCTCTTGTTGCTTTTAAAATTCTCTCTTTAAGGCAGCCCCAGTGGCTCAGCAGTTTAGTGCCGCCTTCAGCCCAGGGCTGGATTCTGGAGAACTGGGATCAAGTCCCACATCGGGCTCCCTGCATGAAGCCTGCTTCTCCCTCTGCCTGTGTCTCTGCCTCTTTCTCTCTATGTCTCTCGTGAATAAATAAATAAAATCTTTAAAATAAAATTCTCTCTTTATCACTACTTTTTGCCATTTAATTACTATGTGTCCTTAAGTGGACTTCCTTGGTTGATTTCGTTGGGGGAATCTCTCTGTGCCTCCTGGTTCTAGATTTCTGTTTCTTTCCCCAGTTTCAGGAACTTTTCAGCTATTATTTCTTCAAATAAACTTTCTACCCCCCTTTTCTCTCTCTTCTTATGGGATGCCTATAATGTGAATGTTATTATGCTTGATGGAGTCACTGAGTTCCCTAAATCTATCCCCATTTTGCATAACTTTTTTTTCTCACCTGCTTAGCTTAATTATTTTCCAGACTCTGTCTTCCAGATTGTTAATTTATTCCTCTGCTTCTTCTAGCCTTTATTTTATTTGGTGTATTTTAAATTTCATTTATTATATTCTTCATCTCTGATTGTTCTTTTTTATTTCTTTTAAAGTCCTATTGATGTCCTCCACTTTTTTTCTCAAGTCCAATGAGTATCTTTATGATCATTATTTTGAATACTTTGTCAGGCATATTACTTGTTTCTGTTTCACTAAGGTCTCTTGCTGTGGTTTTGTTCTGTTCTTTCATTTTGGGACATAGTGTCCTCTGATGCTTCATTTTGTCTAACTTTATGTTGGTTTCTATGTGTTAGGAAAGTCAGCAATGTCTCCTGCTCTTGAAAGTAGTGCGTGGGGCATACAATTTTAAGGTGGTGCTGTTCCTCTTGCACAGAGGACACACAGGCACTGCGGAGATTGGGCCAGCTAGGGCCACTGTGCAAAGCTGACATAGGCAGGAGTGCAGTATTAAAAAGGTGCATTTATCATCCCATGGGGAGTGATGACCAGCACCTGCTGATACCAAGGCCCCATGAGATGTGGTATTGGTTGAGATGCTGTTCATGTGGGAGAAGGAACTCACAGTGCTAGGACTGAGGCAAGTGACTGGGAAAGGCAGATCCACTGAAGTGCAGGGGGGCAGGGCTTGGTGTAAGCAATTTAGGTAGCAAGTGTCAGGTTGTGCTGTTTCCCACAAGTGGCTATGTGCTTATGCTGAGGGGCAGGGGAGAGAAAAGTCACCTGCTAGCTACTTTGTTCCTGGAGGAGTATCCCTGGGGATACACTCTGAGATGCATAAATAACTCTCCCTCCTGCATATCCCAGGTGTTTTTCAAAGGGCTACTTCCATATTAGATCCCCATGGACTATTTGTTGTGCTCTCTCTTTAAGAGTGAGGAATCAGCTTCCTAACACCCTCCTGACTGTCCAGAGCCAAGTCCACTGATTTTTTTTTTAATTCCAGGTTTTAAACCCCAACCATATGGTCAGCTGATCTTCAACAACAGGAAAGAATATCCAATGGGGAAAAATAAGTCTCTTCAACAAATGGTGTTGGGAAAACCAGACAGCCACGTGCAGAAAATAAAACCGAAAAAAAAAAAAAAAAACCAAACCATTTCTTACACCATACAGAAAAATGTGAGATAGGAAAACATAAAAATCCTATAGGAGAACACAAGCAGCAACCTCTTTGACCTTGGCCATAGCAACTAGACACACTTTTCAGAAGCTAGGAGAACAAAGGCAAAAATGAACTACTGGGACTTCATCAAGATAAAAAGCTTCTGCACAGCAAAGGAAATAATCAACAAAACTAAAAGGTAATCTTCAGATTGGGAGAAGATATTTGCAAATGACATATAAGATAAAGGGTTAATATCCAAAATCTGTAAAGAACTTATTAAACTCAATACTCAAAAACCAAATAATCCAGTTAAGAAATGGACAAAAGACATGAAGAGACATTTTTTCCCAAGAAGATATACAATGGCCAACAGACACATGAAAAGATGTTCAACATCACTCATCATCAGGAAAACGCTAAATCAAAACAAGATACCACTTCACACCTGTAAGAATGGCTAAAATGAACAACTCAAGAAACAACAGATGTCAGTGAGGATGCAGAGAAAGGGGAACCCTCATGCATTGTTGGTGGTAATGCAAGCTGATGCAGCCACTCTGGAAAACAGTATAGGATAATATATATATATATTATAATTATATTATTATAATTATATGTTATTAAATATTAATTACATATCAATATATAATAGAATAATATAATTATTAATATATTATATATTATTACTCAGCCATCAAAAAGAGTGAAAGCATGCCATTTGTAACAACATAGAAGGAGCTAAAGTGTATCATAGTAAGTGAAATTAATCAGCCAGGAAAAGAAAAATACCATACAATTTTACTCATATGCAGAATTTAGGAAACAGAATTTTCCTAAATGGAGCAGATACACACACATACATGCACACACACAATTTTCCAAAGTCTTGGTCACTGAGCATAAACATAAAACCAAGGATGGCTTTACCTAGGTGGCTCAGAGTTTGAGCATCTGCCTGCAGCTCAGGTCGTGATCCCGGGCCCAGGGATCGAGTCCCGCATCAGCCTCTCCACAAGGAGCCAAGGGAAGAGAGGAAAAAATAGAATAAAGTAAAAACAGAGAGAGAGTAAAAACATAAGAGACTTTTAACTATATAGACAGCAAATTGTAGGTTTCTGGAGGGGAGATGGGTAGGAGGATGGGGTAACTGGGTGATGGGTATTAAGAAAGGCACCTGACGGGATCCCTGGGTGGCGCACAGGTTTGGCGCCTGCCTTTGGCCCGGGGCGCGATCCTGGAGACCCGGGATCGAATCCCACGTCGGGCTCCCGGTGCATGGAGCCTGCTTCTCCCTCTGCCTGTGTCTCTGCCTCTCTTTCTCTCTGTGTGACTGTCATAAATAAATAAAAAATTTTTTTAAAAAAAAAGAAAGGCACCTGATGTAATGAGCCCTGGTCATTATGTGTAGGTGATGAATCACTAATTTCTACTTTGAAACCAATACTACACTGTATGTTAACTAACTTAAATTTAAATAAAAACTTGGGGGTGTGCCTGGATGGCTCAGAGTTGGTTTAGCATCCAACTCTTGATTTCGGCTCAGGTCATGATCTCAAGGTCCTGAGATCAAGCCCCACATCAGGCTCTGAAATAAGCATGGAGCCTGCTGGAGATTCTCTCTCTCTCTCTCTCAAAAAAAATTTTTTTTAAATAAAAACTTGGGGGAAAAAGAGTAAACAAAATTAAAATAAAAATAAATGCATCATAAATAATAAATAAATAAATAAAATAACATATGGTTTCACACAGAGAGTTGAAGGTCTATAGCTAATCCTCTTGTATTAGAATTTTATCCTGGCTATCAAAATTTCCAAAAACATAATCAGTTAGCCCTTCATACATCCACATCAGTAAAAAGTGTGCTATCATCTCACTGTGCTACTTTTTAAAGTTTGTTCAATATTAGACGCAGATATTTTCCCACATTGCCAGTATTTTCTAGCTTCACTCTCACTGCTTACCCTGTGATCTGATCATGACTCTTAAAAATAAAAAGCAAAGTTATCTAGGAAGCTTGAGACGAGCCAGGATCAGAGTCCCCATTAGCTTTCACCATCTCCTCCCATATGACACTCGTTTCTCCGGAGACTGGTAGCCCGGGGCCGCCTCCATGGACAAGTCTGATGTTCCCATGGGATCTCTCCTCAGCACTGCCCCCCTCCTGCGGCTCCATGTCTGCTACTTGTTGCCCCAAGTTTCCAAAATGCTCCTGTGCTAACACTGTCTGTATGCATGTGGAAATATGCACACACACACACCCTATTATTTTGAAAGCTGTAAAACAGGTAGGCACAAGAACGTTTGACCTCCCTTGCAGTGCAATTGCCGTTGTCATAAATAATTGACAAAAGAACTCTCCAACTTTTCAGATGCCTTGCGTTCAGAGAAACCAACTCTCTTTCCACCTTCAACAACCCCAGCACATGCAAGCTGTAAGTAAGGGCTCTTAGATTTATTTCCTGCAGCTGCTTTTATTACACAGTGTGGACCCCACTCCCCAAAGATACCTCAAATAGATTGTGTCTGGTTTGTTTTAGTAACAGTGGTGTTAAGATCAAGTCCCAGAACTACCTTATGACCTAAAGAGAGCCTAATCCTTCCAGGTAGGGGAAATCGGCCTATATAAGCCACTTACACAACACTCAAAAATAAATAATCCAAGATATAGTAGATACTGCCAAATAAATAACCCTTTTTTAAAGAATAGCTTTCAGTGGTCTGAAGGGAATGAAAGTTCGCCTTAAAAAAGAAAAAAAAATGATATAATTTGGCTCTCCTCTCAGTACCAACTGTGCCATTTGTAAAAACAACAAAGACCTCAAAATTGTTCTGACTTCATTCCTGTAAGCCACAGAGGCAGGATTCCAGACACTTGGGTGGTCATAATCCCATGAAGAGGAGTGAAGGAAACCAAGGGAAATCATAAGAGGAAGTACTTCATCCAGACCAAGGGAGTATTATTTGGGAACATTATTAACATGCATTTAAACCAGGGCATGTTTCTAGGGGAGTTCAAGTATCTAAAGAAGATCATGAGCTTGTATATGAAGCAAGCAAATATTTTGGGGCCCCTTTTACCGTGGAAGTAACAAATTTTCCCATTGTCTGCAAAAAGTACAGAGTAGATTTGATAATTATCTGTTTTACCTGATTAGCCTGTCACTGCAAGATTGTTCAACAAAATCTATTTGTGGTCTAATGGATCAAAAAGGATGATCTCTGCCAAATTTTATTTTGCTTTCTTTTGGTTTCACATTTATTATTTATTTATTTATTTATTTATTTATTTATTTATTATTTTAAGATTTTATTTATTTATTCATGAGAGAGGCAGAGACATAGGCAGAGGGAGAAGCAGGCTCCTTGCGGAGAGGCTGATGCAGGACTCGATCCCTGGGCCCGGGATCATGACATGAGCTGCAGGCAGATGCTCAACCACTGAGCTACCTAGGTAAAGCCATCCTTGGTTTTACCTTTATGCTCAGGGATCACGACTTTGGAAAATTGTGTGTGTGCATGTATGGTGTGTGTGTGTGTGTTCATGTGTGTATCTGCTCCATGATAGAGCAAGAGTACTTTTTAAACCTAATAATAATAATAACAGACCTTAGCAATTGCCCTAATTTGCAAAAGCAATGAATAAATAAAGACTAAAGGAAAATGAGGGCAATGATAGGGAATGCACCTCACACCCTGCTGTCACCCTGGTTGTCCTGCCTGCCTTGATTTGGCCTCCGACTGCAAATGCAGTCTCGGTCCCCTGAGGGCAGAGACTGCTGCAGTGTGTATGTTGCGTCTGGTACCAAATGGGGCTGTTAGCCAGACCGTGTAAACATCAGGGACTAATTTCCTAAGATGAGTTTCCCTTTGTTGGTGAAACACTTGGAAGCAAATGCCCAAGATGATCTCCTCAGAGCCTCCGTGGGCCGTGTCCATCCCGTGGCATCAACCATCCCACTGGGATAGCATCTCTCAAAGTAATGTGGGCTTAAAGCTTCCTTTTCCAAACTTCCTGCACCACCGGGACCTCTGATTTTCCTGAGGGGGTGGCTACTTTCTACGCAGTTGACGCTGAGGACCTGTTGTAGGAAGCCACGCACTCAGCTGTGCACTAGCCTAGGAGCCAGGTGGATGCAAGCTCCGAGCACAGGCACCTGGGCCAACCTGCGCAAGTTTTTGTGCTAATACACTTAATTCTGTCCCCAGCATTGTAGGGCCTCCGGATAAGATCTTTACTGGAACCACACGCTCAGAACCAAAGAGCTGGAAGGCTCAACTGTAGTCCCTCTTCCAGAGTGACAGGCTGGGCTATAAGGAGGACAGGTAACAAGCCCAGAACAGGCAGTCTGCTGTATAGGCCGCCCACTGTGTCTCAGCCTCCTGGCTGATGTCCACTGAACCAGAGAGATGGCCAAGCAAGAGCTCTGATCTGTCCAGGCAGAAAACAAAACTGCTTTGGTTTCCTTTCATTCCCTCAACATTGAAACCACTTGCATTTGAAAGTTTGAAGAAAACAATTCAATAAGTAAAAGACACGTTCTCCTCACTGCACGCATCTGTTGATGTGTGAGTGCACGGGAGTGAGCGCAGGTGCGGACCAACACACCATGGCCACAGCAAAAGGTAAGGGCACTTCCCTACTTGTCGTGCTGGAACAAGAGATGCTGCTCAAAGTCCTCAAGGCCACATGTTGTTCAGAGCTCCCTTACTATTACAGGATCAACCCTAAAGAATTCACTCCCCTTCCCTGAAGGTCAGCCTACACTCTCCAGATGTCAAACTCTCCAGATGTTCCCAAACATAAAGATTTAAGCTATGTCAGCACAGTGTACTCTCCACACCCAGATGTTTTACTATACTGAAAATATGGTATCGAAAATATAACTTACAACTTATTTTAAGAGTTTCAGGTACTGGGCAGCCCCGGTGGTGCAGTGGTTTAGCGCCGCCTGCAGCCGGGGGTGTGATCCTGGAGACCCGGGATCGAGTCCCACGTCGGGCTCCCTGCATGGAGCCTGCTTCTCTCTCTGCCTGTGTCTCTGCCTATCTTTCGCTCTCTCTGAATAAATAAATAAATAAATCTTTAAAAAAAAAAAAAAAGAGTTTCAGGTACTATTTGTTGAGGACCTACTAAGTTCTGAGGACTATACTAGGGGCTTGACTTAAGTATTATTTCTAATCTTTACAATAACCTTGTAAGGCAGACACGATAGCCTCCATTTCACTTGTCCTTTCTTTATGCAACTCTGTGGGCTAAGAAGCCACGGACCATTTAATGGAGATAAAACTGAAGTCAGGAGGTCATGTTACCAGCCTTGGGTCACACATCTGATCATTGACAAGAGTGGGAATTGGAACAAAAGCTTGTCCCACTCCCAAACCCACTCTGGCTTCATCTCTCTAAACCTATTTCCCCACCGATAACATGGGAATGACACTGTCTTTGGAAGGCTGCTAAGAAAATAATAAAGATAATATAAAATAATAAAGACGGTCTAGGAGGCCACCAACACAAAGCCTCTTGGCCAATTCAGCAGGAGTGTATTTCATTTATTTTTACCAACGCAGTGCTTAAAATTCTTTAATCTGAATGAAACAGGCAGGGGATGTTCTCTTCAGTTACACACAATCCCTCTGTCTTGCTGTCCCCACCCAGCTGACTAACTGACTTTCCCCTCGTGGCCCCTGAAATAATATGACTTTGTGACGCTGGTCCAGTTCGGAGGCAGGGTTGAGAAGTTGAGAGGTCACATTCTGCCTCGCAGTGACCCAGGAGGAGCAAGAAGCACAGGTGGATGATGGTGACAAGGAAGAAATCCATTTCCCAGATCCTCAGTCCACACGTGTGCTTTCCCCCAAGAGCATCCTAGACTTGAGAATTCACAGCCATCGTCTTCCACTTCGTAAGAGAACATCCTCTTCGCCCTCCCCACACAACTCCAAGGAGACAAGTCACAGGAGTCTCCATTAACAATGAAACGGGCTCGGGCTCTTCACCTTTCCCCAGGACCCACCTGATGCTCTGGGAAGGTGAGGCTGGTTTGACAAACCGAGTTTTTGGCCCATCCAGGTGTACTATAGAGAGGCGTGAGAACTTTCGTCTAATAACGACTTCTTACATTCTCCAACTGGCGTCTGAGGACGTATGACTGACAAGTGGAAGAGTTCTAGGGCCTGAGCTCCCGGGATAGGTCAGTCTGAGATGAGAGAGGAGGAGGGAACAGGTGGCAGGAAGCCCTACTCCACCGTATGATGGATTTGCTCTGTCTTCTTATTTTCTGTATTTATGATGATCGACATGTGGGGCCTCACCGACAGGGAGACATTGTCCCTCCCAGGGTGAGCCAGTCTTTAGGAGATGGCGAAGGACTTACTTGTGCGCATGCTTTTCAATACAGGCCAACTAATCCAGAGCCCTGGGATGTCGGGCCCTCATAGTCCAGCCCTGATGCCCCCGCCCTCGTCATTTCAAGGTCAGGTACCAAACCATCAGAGACAGCCCCTGTGCCCCAGAGCCCACGGACATCATGCAAAATAGTCAATTCTAAGCCTGCCTCCTCTGCCTTGCCCCCTTCTTCCTATTAAAACCACATTAGGGGATCCCTGGGTGGCTCAGCAGTTGAGCGTCTGCCTTCAGCTCAGGGTGTGATCCTGGAGTCCCGGGATCAAGTCCTACGTCGGGCTCCCTGCGTGGAGCCTGCTTCTCCCTCTGCCTGTGTCTCTGCCTCCGTGTGTGTGTGTGTGTGTGTGTGTGTGTGTGTCTCATGAATAAATAAATAAAATCTTTTTTAAAATTAAAAAAAATAATAAAACCACATTAAAGACTCTGGTCTGTGTTTCCTCCCGCCCCATCTGCCTTCTGACCGACGCTGGTGTTTCCCCTTATGGCCCTGCGTGACACGGCATGCCCTCCTCTTGGGATTTGTGACTAACACACTATTTCTCGATGGCAGCTGTCTCCTGATCTATCGGCTTCACCAGACCTAAACAATAACACAACCTACGTATTAAAACACATGGGATTCAATCCACCTTTGATCATAGGGCAGAAATTCTTTCTATCTGGGGCCCCAATTATATGATCATAATCACCCAATTAATTAAGCACCAAGTAGCAAATATACTGAGCTTGCTTGCAGCACGCAGGCACTATTCTAAGTGGTATGTAGGGCAAAAAGGACAAGAAGACCGCGTCTCAGTCCTTAGAGGCCTACCACGTCAAGGCGCTCAGGCCTGTCATTGGAAGAGGGACATCGAGAAGTCCTCCCCAGGGCAGTGCAGCTTGTTTGTTTTGCTTTTGTTTTTTGTTTTTATTTAAAACCCTATTTAGGAGATCCCTGGGTGGCGCAGCTGTTTGGCGCCTGCCTTTGGCCCAGGGCGCGATCCTGGAGACCCGGGATCGAATCCCACATCGGGCTCCCGGTGCATGGAGCCTGCTTCTCCCTCTGCCTGTGTCTCCGCCTCTCTCTCTCTCTCTCTCTCTCTCTCTCTCTCTGTGTGTGTGTGTGTGATTATCATAAATAAATAAAAATTTATAAAAAAAATAAAAAATAAAAAAAATAAAACCTTATTTATTTAGCCAACATGTAAGCACATCATGAGTGTCCGATGCAGTGTTCAGCGACTTGTCAGCTGTGCGCTGCGGTCTAGGAGGGCATTTCGGGACGTGTGATCCACGCAACGGTAATGCCAAGGGTGGAAACCTCAGCCTTCCAGGGATTGCAGGAGCCGTTCTGCCTGCAGAGTCACAAAGCACGCTCGCGTATTAAAGTCTTGGGGAAATCGCTTAAAATTTATTTGTTGCTGAAACTTCTTTTCAAATCGTGTATGTGACAACTATTAGCAACGGCCGACAGCCAACCAAACAAGCTGTCGGAACACTCCGGCAAACAGCAGTTGACAAGGAACTGTCAGTTAAGAACCGTCCCTTCTTTAAGCCACATGAGAATTTTCAGAATTTAGAGCCAATGTAAAAAAATCTCTCAACCGATAACTTAGAGTGCTTTCCTGTCTCTGAATCCCTAACTGGTCTCGATGACCATCTATCTCACAGACAAAAGATGGAAAAATAATGTGGCAGGAACCGTCAGTTGCTTCGTAAGAGCCCCCTCCCTTTAGTCGTAGAATCCTGTTTCTATCTGGCAGTAGCAAGGTGTCCAACTCGCATTTCCCAGCCCCCCTTACAGTTCGGGGTTGCCAAGTAACTACCTCTGTCAATGAGCCCGCGACGGCAGGACTTCTAGAAAGATTGCTTAAAAAGAAGTCACCCAGTGAGGTAGTGAAACCAGCATGCCCATTCGTGGCTCTTTTTTTCCTGCTGGGTGGAATGCAGAGGTGATTGCAGGAGCCCTCTCAGCCATTTTGGAGCATGAGGTTACCCTGAAGATGGGAGCCTTACACTGAGGATCTGAAAGTGCGAAGGCATAAGAGGCCCGGGTCCCTGCTGACATCGTGGAGGTGCCCCGTCAGCCCCCAGGTGTCTTTACCTGGACCTGCTTTCCATGGCAAAATAAACACTTGCGTGTTTAAATCACTGCTATTTGAGATTTTCTTTTATAAACAATGGAGCCAAATCTTAACCAAAGAAAAGAGTAAATACTTGAGAGAGTTTATGGATACCTCTGGTGCAGGAGCTCATTGGCCAGCTTTCCAATAAACTTCCACATTCCCAGCTGTTGTTCCAAGCCAAGCATGATCTATTACCTGATAACCAACAGCAAAATTCTCCTTCCGTCTAGGGATTCCTGCTCACCCCAGAATCTTAGCCTGTGGCCCTTTGTCCTTTCTGCAGAAGAGGAGTCATATTTTCCTCGCCGGGTTCCTTACAGAGTTACACAACAGGACTTTTCACTGACGGTTGCTTTTCACAACGTAAATATCTCCTGTAAATCTTATTCTCGTTTTCTTGAGTGCATCTCCCTTTTGGATGGAGCCTCTCACCACAAGGTTGCCATGTCATTTGGTTCTGATATTTTCTCCAGGTTTTTGCCCCTTTTCCTCCATCTGTGAGGAATTGAATTTCCAGTAAGAGGAAGTTTCTTTTTGATTCAGCAAATCGATGTAAAAAGAGGAGCAAAATATTTTGATTAGAATATGTTTGCTTAGATACCTTTTCCAGCTGTCTAATCCAAATTCAAGAGTTCTTTATTTAATTCTGTGTGCAAAACAAAAATGATGCTAGGCCCTGCAAAGAAACAAAAGGCTTTTACCGGGTAAAAATATTTTTCTTCTTCATCTCAGAAATAATGACACCTGAGGAAAAGTCAGCAACAAGGTTTTCTTGGGTTTTTTTTGTTTTTGTTTTTTGTTTTATAAATTTATTTTTTATTGGTGTTCAGTTTGCCAACGTATGGAATAACACCCAGTGCAACAAGGTTTAAGTTAATTTTTAGAGTGGCAAGTGGAATGTAAGGGTTGAATTTTATGTGGAGGTGGGGCAGTGGTCCACGCCTGCCTTGCTGTGTTCTACAAAGTCGGGCTGGCGGCAGGGGACAAAGGCAAGGTTATCCTGCAGAATCTTTCTCTAGGTGGCAGAGAATTGGCCTCTGGTGGAAGCGTGAGAAACGACAACCCAAAGACACGAGGGATGCTTTGTGTCTCAAACCTCTGGCTCTCTATCTCCAAATCTGAGAATAAGGAAATGGAGATCTTAAGACCTTAAACACACCACATGGTGACCATGAAGAAAACTCTGTTTTGAAAGCAGGCTATTTTGCTAAGCTAGATGTCCTTTGGAGAACGTTAGGCCTGGGCAGAACCCTTGGCTCCTTCAACCCCCCGCCCAGCTGTCTTGTAGATATTATGATTATTCTTTTACAGATGATGAAACCGAGACTTGGGATGAAGGAGAGTTAGTTGACCAGGAGTAATGGTCAGAATGAACTGGGCTACCCCATGATGACAAACAGCCTTAAAATCCCACATGTGTTCTCGCTCACAGACGTGTCCAACCGGGTTGTCAGGGGGCTCTGCTCCATGAAGTCACTGGAGTCAAGGGTGGTGGACGCTCGGCCACCTTGCAGCTGCAGGACTGGAGCACGCGTCCTCTTCAGTCACGACGGCAAGACAGAGGACACACAGATCACAGTCACCCCCAGCATGTGACACAAGTCATCTCCTGTCACCGCTCATTGGCAGGGCCGGCCAGAGGGCCCAACCTTGCAGGCAACGGCTGGGAAGAACTGGTCTGCGAGTGTGCAGGAGTGTGCAGAACCCACCAAACCAAGGCCCACCGGCGGCGGAGCTGGGCCCGGAGTCAAGTCGTGTGAGCTCCAGCGCTCCTATTAAGAAACCAGAGTCAACAGCTTCAAGTAAAAACTAGATCCCAAACCAAGGACCTTGGGGCAGTGGCTTCCTCGGAGACTCAGTTTGCTCGTTTGTAACTAGGAGTAATAAAGTTGGTCTCAGAGGTATCTGAGGACGGCAAGAGGCCATGAATCTGAAGCAGAGCGTCTAGCTCATCGTAGGCCCTCATTAAATCGTCCCTATTGAGGTTGTAGTTTCAAAGTCACATGACGCTGTTGCGCCTTTTA
Source organism: Vulpes vulpes (assembly GCF_048418805.1). NCBI lineage: Eukaryota > Metazoa > Chordata > Mammalia > Carnivora > Canidae > Vulpes > Vulpes vulpes. The sequence goes on along the minus strand of NC_132791.1, from coordinate 99,251,688 downwards.
CTTTGATATCCGGCACAGGTGGTTTGGGTCAGGTAACCCAGACGCCATACTCCACTCTCTAGATCTCAGATTCGGTTAAAATGACCTTCCAATGACAACTGTTATTGGAACTGGCAATTTATTACTCAGCCGCTGGGAAAAACCTTCTCACAAACCTACGAATGGGTGTGGGTTCTTTTTCTGAGCTCATTATTTTATCCATTAATTCGATAAAAATCTGTCCAGCGCATCCCCTTCACGGGGTATTATTTTATCCATGTGCCAGGAATACAGTGGTGGAGAAAACAAACCAAAGTCCTTTCCTCATGGTGCTTGTAGTCTTTGAAGAAACATAAAGCATAAAACAGGGTCTTTGGAAACACCGAAGGAGAGAAAATACTCTCACGTGTGAAGGGAACCAGAGGGTCAGGCACAGACTGCTGTCATGGTCTGTATCTACACACATAGCTTCGGGCACACCGGATTTGAGTCACCTCTCTGGGTAAAAGTGGGTACACTGAGTCCTGGGGTGCGAGTTAACTGCCCAAACCCTTTAGGAAGCCCCCCTCCTTCCCTCCTCTGATTGTGTTTCTTCCACAAACCAAGCAAGCCTCAACACACTTACCCTCTTCTCTTAGTCCAGCCTACTTGCCACATCCACCTAATGTGACAAGCTCAACAAATGTCATCAAAGTAATAAATCCTGATGCCGTCTCAGCGGACTCAGCATGCTGTGGCTATCTGTTGCCCAGGTTGGATTTTTTTGCTGATGGCCCTGATGCCCTTTACTTTCCTTCTCCACTAGGCAACCTTCCCCACCAACTCTGTGTTACCAGCATGGTGCTGCTGTGCATATGCACCCCGGCGCCCCGCTTGCCTCCTTTCCTGGAGCTTGCCTTCCTTCACTCAATGACTAGAAAGCTACGCACCACCCGGCTCGTGGCCATGGCAATACAGTTGGAGCAGCAGCTGATGCAGCACTTCCTAAAGTGTCAGACTGACTGCTGGTGCTGTAGGAAGAGCCACAGCCTCCCTGCTACATGCAACCATGGGAGTCATTTCTGAGAGCTTGGTCTAGAGCCTGTTTGTTCACCTTCCCTCATGATTTTATGAGCTACTTAATATCCTGTAAGAAATCCCTCTCTGCTCAAACCGCCGAGGGTAGATTCTGTTCTGTAACCAAACCCTAACCAATACAGTGATTGGTACCAGGAGGGGTTGCAGAACCTATCGGGACCCTTAGGAATGAAAACCAAAGATCCCTTATCTCAGTGGTTTTCCAACTCCTGGGTCCAGGTGGTACACAGGTCATTTTAAAGGAATCTATTTCCACAGTCTCCTCTTCCAAAAACTCTTGCCCCAAGGACACATTAAATGCACAATCACATTTCACCCAATTTATAACAGGAAGCAATGGCCCTCAGCTCTCCCAGACTTAATCAGGTGACTGTCCCGGGCTTAGCAAACACAGGAAAAGCCTTCCCTGATAACTCACCAACACTATATCCCTCCCGCTTTTCCATCTCCCCTTGTCTCGTGTTATCTTCTGTTAAAGGTGAGGCTTGGCTTTCGTAACTGAGTATTTTGACCTGTGCTGGAACGTTCTAAATTCAGGTATGTGATGAAGTGAAGCTGTGAGAGTAATAACAAGTTCTGTTTAACAACTTCACCTCTTACACTACTGTCAAAGAATGTGTCGTGTTAGAGGGATAGTGCTGCGAGAGAAAGAAAAAGGAGATACTACATGATTTTGGAACTACAACTAGGAAGGAATTGGAAAAACTGACTGATAGAACTATCACAAACCCCTTTCCATTCCTATCAGCTTTATTTTGTGATCAGGGGTTTCCAGCAGTTACATCTATAAATGCAGAAGGTGGGGAAAGAACCGATCTTACCCCGAAAGGAAAAAAAAAAAAAAAAACAGAGTTAACCATCTGAAGTGATGGATATGCTGATTATGTTGATCTTGGTAATCTTTCCACAATGTGTACATGCATCAAACCATCACATTGCACATGTGGCCTATTTCTGGATGATGTTCTTTCCTGTACTGAGATGCTGTCACCTTCCAAAAACTTGCATGATTGGACAGAGAGCCTCAGCTGTGATTTTCCTTGGATTTCTGCAAGCACCACTAGTATCTTGATTTACCGTTATCACTTCGAGTACTACCTGTTGTAGGCCCAAGTGGTAGAGCTTCTTGCACTTGGTTTGCATAATTTTCCCTGGATTCCTCTCAAAGTTGATGGTCTAATAGGTTATTCGGAAAATGGGTTAGCACTGTATACTCATATGTAGTATTAAATATTAATTTCCAAATCCAGAATGCTATCAAAATCTGTGGCTATTTAGCAGCAATAGATATACAAGGAGGAGCAAGTTGCCTTTTGCTATTTGAGATATATCACCCTCTTTATCTGTTTATCAGTTGATGAACATGTAAGTTGTTCCCATATCTTGGCTTGTGAATAATGCTACAGTGAACATAGGAGTGCAGATATCTCTTTAAGACCTTGTAGTTAATTTCTTTAGATATATACCCAGAAGTGAGATTGCTGGACCTAAAAGTAGTTCTAACTTTAATTTTTTGAAACTCTCCTTCCTTGTTTTCCATAATGGTTGAACCAGTTTGCATTCCTACCAACAGTGGACAGGGCTCCCTTTTCTCCATCCTTAGCAACATTAATCTCCTGTGTTTTTAATGTCAGCTGTTCTATCAGGATGAGGTGATATCTCATTGTGATTTTGGTTCCCATTTCCTTGACCATTAGTGATTAGTGCACCTTTTCCTGTACCTGTTGGCCATTCATATGTCTTTTTTGGAAAAATGTCTTTTCAGCTCATCTTTCCCTTTTTCAATCAGACTGATTTCTTTGTTTTTGTTTCTTTGTGTGATGGTCATGTGGGTTTTTTTTTTATGAGTTCTTTAATATATTTTGGATATTAACCCTTTACCAGATATGTGATTTGCAAATATTTTCTCCCACTTCATTCTTCATTTCTCCCTTATCCCTTGGTCGATGCTTTCTTTTGTTGTGCAGAAGCTCTTTAGTTTCATGTAACCTTATTTGTTCATTTTGCTTTTGTTGCCTTTGCCTTTGGTGCTGAATCAAAAAAATAATTGCCAAGACCAGTGTCAAGAATTTTACCTTTTATGTTTTCTTCTAGAAGTCTTATGGTTTCAATTCTTATGTTCAAGTCTTAATTCATTTTGTTTTTTTGTTTTTTTTTTTCAAGTCTTAATTCATTTTGAATTGACTTTTGTATATGGTATAAGATCAGAGTATTTATTTATTTATTTGCATGCAGCTTTTTAGTTTTCAGCTATAGGAGACTATATTACATGCTAAATTAATTACCAAAAATGCATGAGTTAATTTCTAAGCTCTCTATTCTATATATCTGCTTTTATGCCAGTACCATACTGTTTTGATGAGTAATATAGTTTGAAAAGAGGAAGTGTGATACACCCAGTTTTGTTCTTGTTTCTTAAAATTGCATTGGCTCTTCGGCCTCTTTTATGGATCCATACAAATTTTAGGAATTTTTTTTTCCTGTGGAAAGTGCCATTGGAATTTTTTATTAAGATTTTATTTATTTATGTATTCATGAGAGACACAGAGAGAGAGAGAGAGGCAGAGACACAGGCAGAGGGAGAAGCAGGCTCCATGCAGGGAGCTGGATGCGAGACTCAATCTCAGTACCCTGGGATCACGCCCCGAGCCAAAAGCAGATGCTCAACCACTGAGCCACCCAGGCATCCCGCCATTGGAATTTTGATAAAGTTTGCGATGAATCTGTAGGTCACTTTGGGTAGTTTGGAGATTTTAATAATATTAATGTTTACAATCCACAAACATGGAATATTTTTTCATTTATTTGTGGCTTCTTCAATTTCTTTCATCAATGTCATAGCTTTTTGTATAGAGATCTGCCACTTCCTTCATTAAATTTATTCCTAAGTATTTGATTCTTTTTGGTGCTAGTGTAAATAAGACCATTTTATTATTTTCTCTTTCTTGATAGTTTGTCTTTAGTGTATAGAAACACAACTGATTTTTGTTTATTGATTTTATACCTTGTTATTTTACTGAATTTATTTATTAGTTCTGTTTGTTTGTTTGTTTTGATGAATCTTTAGTAAATTCTATATGTAATATTATGTCATTAGCAAGTGGAGACAATATTTCGTCTTCCTTTCTGATTTGGATGTTTGGTTTTCATTCCTTGTTTCCTTCCTTCCTTCCTTCCTTCCTTCCCATTTCCTTCTTTCCAGCTAATTCCTCTTTCTAAGACTCCCAATACATTATTATTATTATTATTATTATTATTATTAATGTTGAGGTACATTCACTATATGCCAAATTTGTTTCAAGTTTTATCATAAAAGATCTTGAATTTTGTCAAATGCTTTCCTGTAACTTTTGGAAAAAAGTAATATTATTCTTTTTATCCTTCCTTTTGTTAATGTGGGGTATCATATTGATTTGAAGATGTTAAACCATCCTTGCACCCCAGGGATAAATCTTGCTTGATCATAGTGTATGATCGCTTTAATGTACTTTTGAATTTGTTTTGTTAGTATTTTGTTGAGGATATCTACATCTAAATCCATCAGGATATTGGCCTGTAATATTTTTTTCCTCATAGTGTTTTTTTCTGGTTTTTATATAAGAGGAATGCTGGCCTCATAAAGTGATTTTGGAAGTGCTCCCTCCTCTTTTATTTTTTGGAATAGTTTGAGAAGGATTGGTATTAATTCGTCTTTAAATATTTGGTAAAATTCACCAGTGAAATCATCTGGCCCTGGACTTTTGCTTGTTGGGAAGTTTCCGAATAATGATTCAACCTTTTAACTAGAAATAAATCTGTTCAGATGTTCTATTTCTTCATGATTCAGTCTTGGTTGGTTGTATGTTTCTAGGAATTTATCCATTTCTTCTGTCATACAAGTTGTTGGTGTATGGTTGTTGATAGTAGACTTTTATGAACTTTATATTTTTACAGTATCAATTGTAACATTGCCTCTTTTGTTTATAATTTTATTTGAGTTCTCTATCTTTCTTTCTTGGTGTCTAGCTAAAGGTGTGTCTGTTTTGTTTCCTTTTTCAGAAAAATAGCTCATAGTTTCATTGGCCTTTTCTATTGCCTCTTTAGTCTCTGTTTCATTTATTTCTGGTCTTACCTTTATTTCTGTCCTTCTACTAATTTGAGGCCTAGCTTGTTCTTCCTTTCCAAATTCCTTGAAGTGTAAAGGTATATCAATTTATTTGATATTTTTCTTTTTCTTTATGTAGACATTTATTCCTAAAAATTTCCCATTTAGATTTTATGCATAAGGAGAGGAAGATGGCACTGGAATAGAGGGATCCTAGGCTCACTTAACCCATAAACACAACTATCAAATCATCATAAATACACTAGAAATTGACATGAAGATTGACATAAACTCCACAACTAGAGGGAGAGAAGAGGCCACATTGAAACCACGAAGAATGGGTTGGGGAGAAACAGATTATGGTTGCAGTAGAGGGGAGGGAGCCATGGTCATGAAGAAGGGAGAGGGAGAGAGGAGAACACAAGAGATTTGACTTGTCTGCTTCTCCCTCCCCTTCTGCTCCCCCAAATGTGCTCTCTCTCTTTCTTTCTCTCTCTCTCTCTCATAAATAAATAAAGTCAAAAGAAAAAGAAAGAAAGAAGAAAGAAAGAAAGAAAGAAAGAAAGAAAGAAAGAAAGAAAGAAAGAAGAGAGACAATGAACAGTAGGCTAGAAGAAGCAGAGGAGTGAATTAGTGACTAAGAAGACAAAATAATGGAAAGAAATGAAACTAAACAAAAAGAGAAGAATTATGCAACACAAAAATAGACTTAGAGAACTCAGTGTAATAACATTTGTATTATAGGAGTCCCAGAAAAAGAGAGAGAAGAGGGGTAGAAAATTTATTTCAAGAAATAATAACTGGAAAATTACCTAATCTGGGGAAGTACACAGACATCCAGATCCAGTAGGTACAGAGACCTCCCATTAAAATCAATAAAAGCAGGCCAAGACATATTGTAATCAACTTTGCAAAATACAGTGATAAAGAAAAAAATCATAAAAGCAGCAAGACAGAGGAGTCCTTAACTTTCAAGGCAAACCCATAAGGCTATCTGGAGATTTCTCAACAGAAATTTTGCAAGCCAGAAGAAATGACATGATATATTCAAAGTACTGAATGAGAACCATATGCAGCCAAAAATAATCTATCCAGCAAGACTACCATTCAGAATAGAAGGAGAGATAAAGAGTTTCCCAGACAAACAAAAACTAAAGGAGTTACTGACACTAAACCAGCTCAGCAAGAAATATTAAAGGGAACTCTTTTTATGGTAAAGCTAGACCAAAAGTGACAAAGACAAGAAAGAATCAGAAAAAAATCTCCAGGAACAATGACAAGACAAGTAATAAAATAGCAATAAGTATATATCTATCAATAATTACTTGGAATGTAAATGAACTAAATGCTCCAATCAAAAGACATAAGGTGTCATGATGAATAAAAAAAAAAAAGCAAGACCCATCTATATGCTTCCTACAAGAGACTCATTTTAGACCTAAAGAACCCACAGATTTATGTGAGGAGATGGAGGAACATTTATTATACAAATGGATGTTAAATGAAAGCTGGAGTAGAAAAACTTACATTAGGAAAATTAGACTTTAAGACAAAACTGTAACAAGAACACAAGAACAACTGATGTTGGTGCAGATGTGGAGAAAGGGGAACCCTCTTACACTGTTGGCGGGAATGCAAATTGATTCAGCCACTCTGGAAAACAGCATGGAGTTTCCTCGAAAAGTTAAAAATAGAATTATCCTACTACCCAGCAATTGCACTACTAGGCACTTACCCAAAGAATACAAACATAGTGATTCAGAGAGGCACATGCAACAATAACCAAATTATGGAAAAAGCTCAAATGTCTATCAACTGATAAATTATATATATATATATATATATATATATATATATATATATATATAACTGAATAGTACTCAGTCATCAAAAGGAATGAAGTCTTGCCGTTTGCAATGACATGGATGGAACTAGAGGGTATTATGCTAAGCAAAATAAGTCAATCAGAGAAAGACAATTATCATATGATTTCACTCATATGTGGAATTTAAGAAACAAAACAAATGAACATAGGGGAAGGACAGAAAAAGAAAGAGAGAGAGGCAAACCATATAAAAGACTTTTAACTATAAGGAACAAATTGAGGGTTGCTGAAAGGGAGGTAGGCAGGAGGATGAACTAAATGGGTGATGGGTATTGAGGGCACTTGTGATGAGCACTGGGTGTTATATATAAGTGATGAATCACTAAATTCTACTGCTGAAATCAATATTATACTATATGTTAACTAGCTGGAATTTAAATAAAAATTTGATATAAATAGATGATAGATGATAGATAGATAGATAGATAGATAGATAGATAGATAGATAAGAGACAAAGAAAGACACTATAAAGGGGACAACCCAGGGACAACTAAGTGACTTAGTTGATTGAGTAGCTATCTTGGTTTTGGCTCAAGTCATGATTTGGGGGTCATAAGATCAAGCCCCACATGGGACTCCATGCTCACCACAGAGTCTGCTTGTCCTTCCTCCCCCTCTCCATGTTCTCTCTCACTCTCTCTAAAATGAGTAAATAAAATATTTTTTAAGGGAGGGAGACTATCCAACAAGAAGATGTAACAATTATATATATTTATGCACCCAATATGGGGGCACCCAAATACATGAAAAAACTAATAACAAACATTAAGGAACTAATTGATAATAATACAACAATAGTAGAAGTCTGTACTACCCCACTTACATCAATGGACAGATTATCTAAACAGAAATGAAACAAGGAAATGATGGCTTTGAATGACACACTAGACTAGATGGACTTAACAGATATATTCAGAATATTCCATCACAAAAAAAAGCTGAATACTCATTCTTTCAAGTGCACATGGGACATTCTCTAGAATAGATCACAAATTAGGTCACAAAACAAGCCTCAAAAAATGCAAAAATATTGAAGTCATACCATGCACCTTTTCTGACCAGAAGATATTTCAAATGACATCTAATAAAGACTTAGTGTTCAAAACATATAAAGACCTTATATAACTCAATACCCAAAAAAATGAATAATCCAATTAAAAGTGATCAGAAAACATAACTAAACAATTTTTCCAAGGAAGACATCCAGATAGCTAACAGACACATGAAAAGATGCTCAATATCACTTATCATTGGGGAAGTTCAAATTAGAACAACAGTGAGCTATCATCTCATACCTGTCAGAATGGCTAAAATCAACAACACAAGAAACAACAGTTGTTGGTGAAGATGTGGAGAATGGGGAACACTGGTGCACTGTTGGTGGGAATGCAAATTGGTGCAGCCACTCTGGAAAACAGTAGTTTCCTCAAAAACTAAAAAGTAGAACTGCCCATAATCCAGCAATATACTACCAGGTATTTACCCAAAGAACACAAAAACTTTAACTCAAAGGGGCATGTGCACATCTGTGTTTACAGCAGCATTATCTACAATAGCCAGATTATGGAAACAGGCCAAATGTCCATCGATAAAGAAGATGTGATAAATATATAATGGGATATTATTCAGCCGTAAAAAAGATGAGATCTTGTCATTTGCAAGGACATGGATAGAGCTAGTGAGTATAATGCTAAGTCATAAAAACGTCAGTCAGAGAAAGACAAATACCATATGATTTCACTCATATGTGAAATTTAAGAAACAAAACAAATAAAGGGAAGACAGAGAGAGAGGCAAACCAAGAAAGACTCTTAACTATAGAGACCAAACTGATAGTTACTAGAATGGGGGATGCATTAAACAGGTGATGGGGATTAAGGGGTGCACTTTGTGATGAGTGCCAGGTGTTGTATGGAAATGTTGAATCACTATATTGTACACCTAAAACTAATATTACAGGTTTTAACTAACTAGAATTTAAATTAAAACTTTTAAAAACTAAGCTTAACTTTTAAAATTGCTTTTGTGGCATCCTCTAAGTTTTGGTATGTGTGTTTTCTAATTTGTCTCAGAATATTCTTTAATTTTCCCTTTGATTTCTTTGACTATTAGTTATTCAGGAGCATGTTCTTTAATTTCAACATATTTGTGAATGTTTTCAGTTTTCTTCCTGTAATTTATTTCTAGTTTCAAGCCATTGTTGTCAGAAAAGACACTTGATATAATTTCAATCTTTTTAAATTCATTAAAATTTGTTTTGTGGCCTAACACTTGATTTATCTTAGAGAATGTTCTATGTGTGCTTGAGAACAATGTGTATTGTGCTGCTGCTGATAGAATGTTCTGTAAATGTCTGTCTAGTACAAGGTATTGTTAAATCCATTGTTTCCTTCTCAGTTTTCTGTCTGGATGATCTATCCATTATTAAAAGTGGGGTATTGAAGTTCCCTATTACTAATGTATTGCTGTCTATTTCTCCTATCAGTTCAGTTAATATGTATTTCAGTGCTGCTATGTCTAATGTATAAATATTTATAAATGTTAGAAAACAGTGTGGAGGTTCCTCAAAAAAAAAAAAAAACAGAAATACCATATAATCCAAGAATTCCACTATTATTTACTCAAAGAAAATGAAAACATATGAAAGATAGTTGCATCCCTGCTTAGTACAGTATTATTTTACAATAGCCAATTTTTGGAAGCAACCCAACTATCCAGCAATAGACAAATGGATAAAGAAAATGTGGTATGCACACGGACACACACAGACACACACACACAGGAATATTATACAGCGATACAAAATGATGAGATTGTGCCATTTGAGATCATACAGATGGAGCTAGAGGGTATTATGTTAAATGAGATAAGTCTGAATGAGATGACAAATACCATTGATTTCATATGTGGAATCTAAAAAAATAAATAAATAAAATTTAAAAAGGCAGAATCAGACTTGTAAATACAGAGAACAAACTGATGGTTGCCAGAGAGGAAGAATGTGGTGGGGTGGGGGCAGGAGTGGAAAGTGGGTGAGGAGCAGTGGAAGATGCGGACTTCCAGTTATGGAATGATAAATCACAGGAATAAAAGACACAGTATAAGGAATGCAGTCAATATTGTAACAATGATGTATGAGGACAGATGGTGGCTACACTTGTGGTGAGCACAGAATGTTCAAATTACCATGTTATACACTTGAAACTAATACTATACTAAAAAAAATTACAAATGTTATATCCTCTTGATTAATTGATCCCTTTATCATTATATAATGACCTTCTTTGTCTCTTGTGTCAGCCTCTGGCTTAAAGTCTATTTTGTGTCCCGTAAGTATAGCTGCCCCTGCTTTCTTTTGGTTTCCATTTGAATACAATATCTTTTCTCAACCCTTCATATTCAGTCTTTGTACATCCTTAGAGCAAAAGTGAATCTCTTGTTAACAATATATAGTTGAGTCTCTTATTATTATTATTCATTTGAGAGAGAAAGGGAGAGGCAGAAAAAGCACAGGTAGGGGGAGAGGCAGAGGGAGAAGAGTGGGAGAAGTAGACTTCCCACTGAGCTGGGAGCCCGATATGGGACTTGATCCCAGGTCCTGGAGATCATGACCTCAGTCAAAGGCAGATGCTTCACTATCTGAGTCGCCCAGTGCTCCAACAATATATAATGGAGTCTTTTTTCTTTTTATCCATTCACTCACTCTACATGTTTTGGCTGGAGAATTTAGTTACTTTTAAAGTTGTTTTTCTTTAGCTTTTTGATAATTTTAACTATAACATGTCTCAATGTGAGTCTTTTGGGGTTTATCTTATTTGGCACCTTCTGGGCTTCCTGTATCTGGATTTCTGTTTCTTTCTTCAGGGAAGAAAAGCTTTCAGCCATTACTTCTTTGAAAATCTTTCTTCCTCTTTGTCTCTCTGTTCTCATTTGGCATCCCTATAATCTGTAAATTGGTCTATTTGTGGTGTCTCCTAAGCCCTCAAAGCTGTCTTCACTTTTTCTTTTTACTTTTTGCTCCTCTGATTGAAGGAATTCCACTGCTTTGTCTTCAAATTCATGGGTCCTTTCTTCCCTTTGGTCTGGGATGCTGTTGAACCCTCTATTGAGTCTTTCAGTTGAATTCTTCATCTCTATCATTTGTTTGGTGCTTTTTAGTATTTTCTGTCTCCTTGTTGAAATTCTCACTCTGTTCATGCATTGTTCTCCTGAATCTGAGTACCTTCATGATCATTATTTTGAACTCTATCAGGTAAATCACTATATCCTTTTTTTAAGTTTTTTTTTTTTTCTAGTCGTATCTTGTTCTTTGATTTGGAACACATTCCTCTATTTCTTCATTCTCCTTGCTACTTTCTGTTGGTTTCTGTGCATTAGATATAACAGCCATTTCTCCCAGTCTTGACAGACCAGTTTCAAGTAGGAAATGAACCTTGCCAATCAGCCTGGCTTGAGCTCTTGTGTCTCTGAAACCTCTGCGATTGCCCAAGCTTCTTTCTCTGTCTTTGGTGTTGAGGGTATACCAAAGGGAAAAATCACAATCAGCAACTAGATGCAGGTTGATTAGAAGTCATGCCCTCAGCTCAGCATTAGAATGGAGAACATTCCTAAGCCAATGAAATCAGATAATAAGATGGTCCCAGAACTAATTTATGACTCTACCACATGGCAGCTTCAAGGACATAGAGATGCCTAGGGAAAGGCAAGCATGTCTCTTAAATAAATCTTACATTCTGTAGTCCTACAATATCTTCACTTCCCAGGATTTAGTAAAGGTCATGAGACAAAAGTATTTTCACAACATGTTTCTTTCTGTTCTCTACAAATAAAGGTCCCTTTAACTGAAAGCAGGCTCATGGGTTTAACCTCTCAGTTAGCCAAACAGGGAATGCCACAGGGGAGGAAAAGGGTGAGGCTGCATGAGATGGTCCAGCATTCAGCCCACAGCTTCCAGAAGGGAAAATGCTTCAATGGCAGGATTCAGAGGAACTTTAGTCACAGGTTCCATCAGCCCAGGACCCAGGGCCCAGGGCAATTGACACATGTGGATTAAAACAGCTTTGAAGTATTTTCCTTGTGCAACTAAAATATAAAAGGAAAGGAAACTATACACGTGTAGACCAGTAGCAATAACTTGGATGGACCTTCAGGGCATTATCCTAAATGAAATAAGTTAGACAAAAAAAAGACAAATACCATATGATATCATTTATATGCAGAGTTTAAACAAACAAAATAAAACTTATAGAAAAGGGGATAAAATTTGTGGTTACCAGAGGTGGGGCTTAGGGGGAGAGAGAACTACATAAAGGTGGTCAGTAGGTACAAACTTCCAGTTATAAGATAAATAAGTAGTAGTGACAGATGTAGCCATAATTCTGGTGAGCATAGGATAACTTTATGACTTTATAACTTGTTGAATCTCTATGCTCTACACCTGAAACTAACATTATATTGTGTATCAACTATTCTCAAATAAAAAAAAATAGGTAAGTAGTGGGGATGTAACGTACAATATGATTACTATAGTTTACATTGCTGTATGGTGTGTATCTGAAAGGTGTTAAGAGAATAGATCCTTAAAGGTTTTTTTTCTTTTTTTTTGTATTTGTATGAGATGATGGATGTTAACTAAATTTATTGTAAGCATTTTACTATATATATATAAGTCAAATCATTAAACCTATGTAGTGCTATATGTAAATCATATCTGAATAAAACCAGAAAAACATTTTTTAAAGAAGTCGTGCCCTCAGACAGCAGCTGGGAAAGTGTAATTAGGCCCTCCTCAGGGAGAAACTGAGATGGGCATTTTCCTACTCCTACTGCACTTGGTTTAGGTATAAGGTTATGGGAAGTGGGGATCCTGTGCCCATTAAAAACTTTTTCTTTGTTTGCTACAGTTTTATGGGACTCATGAATGCAAGCCCCATGACTGAGAGCCAAGAGATCTAGGGAGCCATCCCTTGGGATGTATGTACAAGTTCCTCCTAGGAAGGTATTGACAATTGGCAGCAGGCTAGAGGGAAAAGGCAGTAGAGGTATCCATAGGTTTCCCTGATCTCCAGGGAGAACCTCAGTCACCCCTAGACACATGCCAGATGAGAAGCTGAACTCCTAGGCAGCCGTTCTGAAAGCATGCAGATAGACCTCTCCCAGGGCAACACTGGCCTGAGCCCTGGGGGTATACGCAGTAGGTAACTGCTTCTCTGTTTGCTACAGGGCTGTGGGACTCATGAATGTAAGGCCCAGGCTACGAGAGCCATTAGTCCAGGGACCCGTCTCTTAGGTGGCAGCTCCTCCCAGGAAGAAGCCAACAATTTGTAATGAGCTAGAGGGAAAAGGCTGAGGAAGCATCCTTGGGCTTCCCTGATGTCTGGGGAAGACGGCAGGCATCCCCTAGATGTGTGCCAAGTTAGAAGCCTGATCCTCAGACAGCAGCTCTTGATGTACCCAAATAAACCCTTTTCAGGGAGACTGGAAGTTGGGTATTGTGTCTGTTCCTTTTGTATTGAGCTTTGGGCTAAGAGCTGAAGAGCCATGGTGAGTCTTTGAGAGCCTGTTAAGAACTGCTTGTTTGTGGGGCGCCCCGGTGACTCGGTGGCTGAGCGTCTGCCTTTGGCTCAGGTCATGATCCCGGGATCCTGGGATCAAGCCCCGCATCAGGCTCCCCACAGGAAGCCTGCTTCTCCCTCTGCCCATGTCTCTGCCTCTTTCCCTTTGTCTCTCATGAATAAATAAATAAAATCTTACAAAAAAAAGAACTATTTGTTTGCAAAAGATGAATGGAAAAAGGACATGTGGTCTATGTATACAATGGAATATTCCTCAGCCATCAGAAATGACGAACACCCACCATTTACTTCAACGTGGTTGGAACTGGAGGGTATTGTGCTGAGTGAAGTAAGTCAGTCTGAGGAGGACAATCGTCATATGGTCTCACTCGTATGGGGAATATAAGAAATAATGAAAGGGATTATAGGGGAAAAGAGGGGAACTGAGTGGGGAAAATCAGAGAGGGAGACAGACCATGAGAGACTCCTAACTCTAGGAAACGAACTAGAGGTGGTGGAAGGGGAGGTGGGTGGGGGTGAGGGTGACTGGGTGATGGGCGCGGAGGGGGGCACTTGACAGGATGAGCACTGGGTGTTATGCTACATGTTGGCAAATCAAACTTCAATAAAAAAATATTTTAAAAAAGAACTGTTTGCTATTAGTCTTGCTAATAGCAATTGCAATTGTTTTGCTATTTAGTCTTGTGGGTCTTGTGGATACAAGCCCCGCTGGTTTGCAGAGTTTGGTGTTTGGGGGCCCATCTCTAAGATGGGAGCTTTAAAAGTTCCGGGTGCTAGAAGTCGGATCCAAATCTTTCACTCCTCATGGAGAAGCCGGGAGTTAGCGGTTCAGCGGTTCCATCCCGATTGTACAGCCCTCAGTCAGGGGTGGGGTTTACAGCAAGAGTATGTGTCAGCATTTCCCGTCCATTTCAATCCGGGTATTTTTTCATTTACCCAATTTGTAGGAGTCACTCAACCAGTTTCTGGATTTCATTCAGAGGAAATTTTTTGGTGAATAGCTGCCCATTCAGGGTGTCCGTCGGGGTAGGGGAGTTCAAGAGTCTTCTCTGTCACCATCTTGGGCTAGAACCCAAAATAAGCTCTTTTATTACACAAGGAATTACTGATGTTTTGAAGTTTAAATAGAGGGAAAGGAGCATGAATGAGAGTTGAGTAGCCCAAGGGGAGAACTGTGACACGCACTGCGAATCGACTCAACCAGCATCCATGCCACCATCCTTCCCTGGCTATTACCTATTTCAGACACTAGAAAACTAGGGTTTTTACTGCAGCTTCTCAATTCTCTTGCATCTCGAGTTGCGTAATGAGTTAGGCTCCACTATTTAGAAGCAAGATTTGGAAGGAATCTTTCTAATATCTCTGCTGACAAGCCTCGTAATGGAGGCACCTCTTTGTCTGTGAGAGCAGTGGCTACTCCCTGGCTTCGTGGGCTACTGAAGAGCACTGCCCAGGGGAGCTCTTCTGCTGGTGTGGACTGCAGAAGGCTCAGCATGGTTTTGGTGCGAGCTGCTTTCTACCCACGGAAGTTTCCTGATTGTGCCAACTACCCACCGGGAGAGCTGTCCTGATCATGGCGGACGGGATGGCTTTGGAGCTACCAGCTGTGGCCACCATTTCCCAATGTGGCTGATGTCAGCTGAATTAGACGAGAGGCAATAACTTCTTTAGTTCTGAAGGGTGGCTGAGGGCAGTGCTCTTAAAAGACCAATTTGAAATCTGTTTCTTCGGTCTTCCCGACAAGCATCCTGTAATAAATCCTGTTTTGCTTCTAACTGGATGAGCTCTATTCCTGCAAGCAAACTTGGGCAAAACATCCTCCCTGCTATTCCTTCCCCTATGCATCCTTTTTTTCCCCCCAAACCAAGTCACCACACATGGATCTAGAATATATAATTCATTCTTTTTGGCCAAACCACAGGCTTTCCCTTTTTTTAAATGCAACTTGAGATTTACCCTCCATGAAGCCATCTCAGATGGGTTCAAAAACACATCCCATTTCCTCTGAAACTGTAACTTAGACACTTAGTAATGGCTCTTTGGGGACACTAAGAGCATTAATCAGTTTCAGAAACAGAGTCAGAGTACTTCCCCTGGGAAGCATTTTTCATATAAAGTAAAAAGTACTTTGACCTAGCAAGGCAGATGAGGACTTAAAAGAAAAGCTATACTTTAAGGCTGGGATGGTGAAAGATGTGAAAACTTAACTCCTCTAGTTGTCCAAGCTATTTCTCTTCCACCGTCCTTATCTCTCCCCTTCCCACAACACCTGGCAGCTGGCAGCAAAATTAGATGGCAGCTAATCATGCCAATGAAAATATTCTTTCCAAAAACAGTCCTAATCTGTCAGCAAAACATCTCCACCTTTCAGGAGGCCCTGGAACCTGGATCCGTCCTCCAGTGTGCCTGCTGGAGTCTGCTGGAGTGCTGAATGGAGGGCACACACCAGGACCTGGCAGGGCTTCCTGCCTTCCCACAACATCCCTGCTCCACTTCTCAGCTGTGGACTTTTCATTTGGCCAAGAGAAGTGGCAGAGAAAGACACAGAAACAAATTCACTATAAGTTTTAACAACAGGAACGCCTGGGTGGCTCAGCGGTTGAGCATCTGTCTTCGGCTCAGGGCGTGATCCCAGGGTCAGGGATCCAGTCCCGCATCGGGCTCCCTGCAGGGAGCCTGCTTCTCCCTCTGCCTGTGTCTCTGCTTGTCTCTCATGAATAAATAAATAAAATCTTTTAAAAAAAAAAAAGTTTTAAAGACAAACACCAAAGGAAAATTAAGTGAGGAGAGATCATTTCCACTAATATAATGTGTGATGGCTCAAATATGTGAGAAACCATTAGAAAAATGCACAAATTATATTTCTCATTAACTGTGATTCCTGAGTCACTACTTTGGTTTTTTTTTTTTTTAAACCTATAAGCGCCTCATTCAGAAATGGTGTCATGAATCTCAATTACCCATATTATCAGACTTTGGCAATAACACTAAACAATTAAAAAAATCAAAAGAGTGACAATTGGCAATTAATAATGACATCTACTTTTTTATATATTTTACAAAACTAAAGAAAAATGTAAGGAAAACTGATTAATCAATCCTACGTGTTTCTGTGTCACTTCCAAAACTGGAATATTCTTTGAATAATAAAGTCAACACTTTCTCTAGAAACTCAAGAGGCAAAGGTGTGAGGTATCACTGAATAAACATTTAGGATTTAAAACTAAACTTAAGTCAAAGAGATGCCTTCATTGGACAACTGACTTCCTTGCTAAAGACATTGACCTGTTTTTATTTTAATTATTCTTTCCTTTAATGAATGGACTATGTTACATGCCTTTTTTGTTTATACATGTATAAAGTGCTTGTCTCACCAGGAATCAACCAGTTATTAAAAGAATTTAAACATTTCCTGGCCATAAGTTTCCTTTGGGGACATTCTAAACATTTTTATTATTTGCCACTTGTCATGTTACAAACATTGAAGAATAATAGAAAGGCTCTAGGGCACCTTTGTTTGTGAATTCCCAAGTCTCCAGCTACATGGAAAAGCTGATGAGCCTTAAAAAGTTGGAATATCACAGGAAATGAGTATCTGAGGTATCTGTAACTTCATCTTTAAAAGATATGCATAATTCTAAATAAATGTCACATGGGATCAAGCAGCAGCACTCTTGATTGTGTTTACTTAAAGGCAAGGATCCAGATACATATTTTTTTGTATTCTCTTTTTAAAAAGCTGTAGCCCTCTTTATTAAAAATAAAAATTTGGTAACAAACACAAGAATATATTACTAAAAGTGTCTTAACTGCTTCCAAAAATGTGAGAGCACATACATGTTTGGAATCCTTTCTTTTCATCATTTTCAGAGACAAACTTTTAATTTCCTGCTCTGAAACATGAAGAATATCATTTTAAGCAGAAGTCTGCTTTGATGGGCGTTCAAGTTCGGTGCGGCTGTTGGGTGCTAGAGAACATTGAGGATGTGGGTCTCTCTCTCATGGCACCAGAGACCAGACACAGGCGCTCCATGCGTAGCAACCACTTGCTTCTCAACCAGATGATAAGCCAGAGGGCAGTGGCCCGTATCTTCCATAGTCTCTGTGATTGTTTTTCTGGACCTGTATTATCTTTACTATACACATAGAGATCCCAGGAATAAGAGCTGGTATTTGCAGGGCATAGCTACGTGCCAGGCATGCGTTATCCCATGGAAATCTCAGCCCTTCATTTCCTGCCTAAGAATATTGAGACTTAAAGATAATAGTTAGTGTGTCCAAGGCAAAAGACCCCTGGTCCAACCCAGGTGTGTCTGGTGCCCGCACCTTGTACTTAAGCATCATATTGTTACTTTTTAATAACTACTTTTACTTAATCAGCCACGTTATTCTTCCATTGGACCTATATGCAATCAGCATTTGGAAGATGCAAAATAAGAAGGATAGCTACAAAGAAACATAATACCAACATGCTAAAATCAAAGAGTTTTTAACATTTAGTTCATACTCAAGACTTCTATAGTGCTTTATATCTAAAAAGCTCTATAATTAACTTGTAAACTATCTATCAATTTATCTAATAATCCAACATTTCAACATTTATTTCAGGTTAAATTAAGTCTAAATGTCATGAAATAGTTAAGCTTCCCCCACAAATGACAAAAAATGAGCTACTTATTTTTATACTTGAAAGATTTAAACATTTGCCATATAATAAAAAAAATCTCCCAAGCCAAACAATATTGCCAGGAAAATTAGGCTTTCCTTTTTCCACCATAAGTATTTACTTTAAAAAAAAACCCACTAAATTCTGACAAAAAAATCATTTTTAAAAAGTGGAAGAATGAATGAGTTCACATTTTTATGTAACTGACATTACACAAAGAGGTTTCAAGCATCAATGAGAAAAGTGGACAAGATCATCTCTGTTGCTTCCCCATTTTTTTCTAGCTTCTTACTGGAAAGTATCTTAAATAGACACATAAAAGTAGAAAAAATATTGTAATGACCTTTTCTGCATCCTTTGGTCAATTCCATAATTATCCATACATATCTGATTTATATACACCCACACATAACACCCTTTTTCTCCAAGTACTTTGAAGTAATACAAGATACATTATTTCATTTAAAAACATTTCCATAGGCATTTCAAAATAATAATTTCTGTTTTGGAGGAAAAAAACATTAAACTATAATTATCACGCATAAAAAGTATAACAAAAATTATTTAATGACATCAAATATCCAGTCAGTGTTCACATTTCTGTAACGATTTCATGATTTTTTTATGGTCTATTCAAATGAGGTCCAAAGTCCATGCATTGCACTTGGCTCATGTATATTTAAGGTCCTTTTTAATCTATAGTTTTCTTCTCTTTTTTCCCTAAATTATATTTGTTAAAGAAACGAGGCCATTTGTCCAAAGCATTTGAGCATTTTCCATGTTTTGAATTTGCTGGTTGCATGCTAATGGTGTCATATACATGTCCCTTGTACTTTTTATAAATCAGTAATTAGATCTAGATCCTTGAGATTTAATGTTGCCTCTTCTGAGATTGTTCTGCTTTATGATATCCCCTCCCCCTCAAAAAGAACAAATATTTATCATGACTTCAGTTGTATATAGATTATAACTACTGTATATGAGGACTTTTTCTGTGGAATTCCTTTTTTTTTTTTTGCCTGTGGAATTCTTTGGTGGGGAGGATGCATAAGGCCTTGCATTGTCTAATGGAAAGAACACCAACTTTGGAGCCCAACAGACCTTAGTGGAAGATCCACCAACTAGATGTTATGTGATCTTGGGCAAGCTATTTAAACTTTAGCTATTTCGTTCATAAACTAAGGACAATAATGAGTTCCTTAAAAGGCTGTTGTAAATACTAGAGAGAGCAACACATATAAAGCATCAGGCACATTGTAAGTTTTTAATCATAAGTGTTATTACAATGGTCTAGAGGTCTTGAGGGTGTCTCTGCTCTCTGCCTGGAATGTTCTTTCTCACTGTGTCCCCTACTCCTATATTGCTTTTCAACACTCTGATCAGCCTTTACTTTCCCAGGAGGTACTCCCAAATCCCCAGTCTGAGCTATCAGCTGCTCTTTTATGCCCCCTGTCTTTTATGTTATGAGCATTTACCGAACCACGACTAGTTTCTGGTTTTGCTTCCTCACTAAAATTTGAGCTACTATAGATAATGCCTCTGTGCTTTGTATTTAAATATTATTTTAACTATAAAACATTCCATACATTAAAATACAGAAAAAAACCATATAATTGACATTTATTTGCCCTCTGCTAAAACTAAGCAAGGGCTGATGTTTTATGAAATTGGCTTCCTCGCTCTCTCTTTAAAAAAATAATAATTATATTACTAACCCAGATAAAGCCTCACCCTTATACTTCTTCTATTCTTTCCTTCCCAAATGAAATGCCCATCTTAAAGCATATTTTTGCACTTTTATTTCATATGTACAAGATATGCTATTGCATACATTGGGTCTGAACGTTGTACATAAGTAGTATAGGGCTGTACGTATTATTTTGCTACTTGTTTTTTGTTTACTGGTTGTTATACTTTTGAGGTTTATCCATGGTATAACATGTAACATTTTTCATTAATTTTAATTACTGTATAGTATTCCATTATATGAATGAATTATAATGTATTCAACCATTTTCTTACTAAGAAACAGTTGAACTGGTTTCACCCTTGTGTTACTATGAACAGGGCTCCAATGGACAACCAGAAACACTTGTCCTTGTGCTCACATGTTTGTGTTTCTTGACAGGGAGGCATGGAGGATGAGAATTTTTTTCCATGTCCCAAATCCTAACATAATGCCTGAAATATTAAGCGCTCAATCAGTGTTTGTTGAAGAAAGGAATGAAAATATGACATTTTTCATTCATTCAAAAATGAAGTGGTATTGGGCATGAAACTAAACTATCATTAGGGCCCACTTATTAAAGATATGAAGTTATCCAGGAGGCTTTATAAATGTGAATGTGTTGCTATTACTTGGCTTAAGCCATAAGAATTCCACTTCAAGTGAATCACAGGGGAAATGAAAACATAATGCCAGAGAAAAATCAATCATTCCCCAGGCTGACATTAGCTACGTATTCAATTCAGTGTTGAGGACAGAGCTTCAATTTTTACCATGGGCAACATGGAAAGGCCAAGGCAACCACAGGGTTCTGATTTATGGCATCATGAGTTGCAAAAGGATCTAACACCCCACATCACAACAAGAGCTTGTTCACTTTCATGGGAATGATCGAACACTGGGCCAGAGTATAAATAGATGCACTTTGCCCTTAAAAGACTACTTGGGGCACATTCTGTCACATGCTAATGGCCTACATCAAGATCACTGAAATGCTTAAAAAGCTTGATAACTGATGCTTTCTGGGGGGGGGGGGGGACCCACTATTCAGCTTCTAATACTACTTTGGAGGCTACATTAGAAAACCTTGAAATTCCGTCTTTTTCCAAATTTCCCACCCATAAACCTCCCACATGCAAAAGTGATGTCAGGGATCCATCCACCCAAGCTATGAAACCACCTATTTCTTCCTTAATCAAATCACTGGCAATGGAGATGCAATTACCTCTAGACCAGCTAGATCCACTCCCTGGAGCTGAGGATGGAATTAGCTTTCCTGAGGCATGTGTTGCACACAGGAAGGTAGATGCCTGAATAAATTTAAAATCCTGTTAAGAGGAAAGAAGCAGGAAATAAATCCTGAGTAGATAACCAACAGTGTCAGCAACAGTCCACCCCTTTAACTTCCCAATTATCCATCCACATTCCTCTTGCCATGCAAGACGCTCTTATATGAAATATGTTCATTCCAACTCCAAATCTATGATCTCTAAGTGATGTACAGTTTTTGTATTCAAGCAGCTCTTTGTGTTCAAGCAATGTACAGAAAAAAGTAAAAAATCAAGAGAGTTGCAATTAAAAACAAAAGCCATTGAGTATAATATATCCTGGAAACCCCACTAGTCACTGGCTAGTGCTAGGATAGCATAGAAGGTTAGGGAACTTGGCCAGAAAACTAGAGTAAAATTGTCTACCCCCCCCACTCCTGTTCCACAGTGCTCTGAAAATACAGTCCAGCTAAGAAGGAGACTAAAATGAACAACAGGTTTCCACTTCAAAATATTTATTAGATTTTGCAGCTGCCATTTAGCAACTGATTTAAAGACTAAGCTAACACCTGTGAGTAGCAAACCATCTAAGATCAAAAAGACCAAGAATTCAAAGCCAAGAAGGACTACATCCTGGGGACAGGAATAAACCAGAGCTTAACTAGTTTCACAGGTCACAGTTAGGCCTGCTTTCACTGAAGAAATCATACTTTTACCCTATATGCTACTGGAAGAAAATGAAAACCCTTGCTGAGGAAAGATATATGGAGCTGCTATAGTTCTTTTTTATATATATACAATGTCAAGCATACAACAACAGAGAGGCAGGAAGATGTGTCCAATAATCAAAAGAAAAACAAACAATAAAAGCAGACAGACAGAAAATCCAGATTTTTGGAAATAGCAAAGAATTAATTAATGCATTAAAGAAAATAGAGAAAAAAGGTGCACAAAAATCTATGAAAAAATGGTTAGTTCAACATAGACTACAAAACAATTAAATGGATGTTATAAAACTAAAATATGTAATATATAAATATAAAATTAAGAGTCCATTGGGGGGATATGAAGGCAGGCTGGAAAGAAAAGGAGTGAAATTAAAAATAAGTCAATAGAAAAATGTATAAACAGAAGCACAGAAGGAAAAAAAAGGATAGTGTAAGAGAATAGTATAGGAGACATACTGGGCACATAGTCAAAAACCATATAGTGAACAAAGTCTTGGATGGAGAGGAGAGAGAGATTGGAGCAATATATGGCACAGAGGAAATGAGAAAGTCTGTTTTTTTTTTAAAGAAAGTTTTTAAAAAGAGTAGCCATTTTAATTGTGTTAGGTGAATAAGGGGCCCAACTCCATCCTTCTGCCTGTGGATATCCAGTATTATCCCAGCACCACTCGTTCAAAAGACTAGACTTCCCTCCCTTGAATGGTCTTGACACTTGCTAAAAACCAATTCACTGTAAATGTGGTGGTTTATGTCTGGATTCTCAATCCTATTCTATTGATCTATATGTCTATCCTTATGCCAATGCCACGCTGTCTTGATTACTATAGCATTGTGGTAAGGTTTTTTTTTTCTTTTTAGCAATAATAAACACTTGTTTCAAGCTGTAGTAAGTTTTTAAAATAAAAAAGTGTGAGCCTTCCAACATTGTTCTTCTTTTTGAAGAATGCTTTGGTTATTCTGGATCTTTTTAATTTCCACATGAATTTGAGAACCAAATTGTCAATTTCATCAAATAAATCAACTGGTGCTATGATGTAAATTGCTTTGACTCTGTAGGTCAATCGTAGGAGGGTGGATACTACCATTTGAACAACGTTAAGTCTTCTGATCCACAAACATGGGACGTCTTTCCATTTATTCGGGTCTTCTTTAATTTCTTTCTTTTTTCTTTCTTTCTTTCTTTCTTTCTTTCTTTCTTTCTTTCTTTCTTTCTTTCTTTCTTCTTTCTTTCTTTCTTTCTTTCTTTCTTTCTTTCTTTCTTTCTTTCTTTCTTTCTTTTAAAAAAAGATTTACTTATTTGAGAGAGAAAAAGAATGCATGAGCAGGGGGAGAGGAAAAGGGAGAGAAAATCAAGTAGACTTTCCAGTGAGCCAAGTCCAACAGAGCTAGATCTCATGACCTGAGACCATGACCTGAGCTGAAATCAAGATTTGGATGCTCAATCAACCAAGCCACCCAGGCACCTCTTCTTTAACTTTTTCAACACTTTTTTATAGTTTCATCATTTAGTTTTTCACTTCTTTTGTTAAATTTATTCCTAAGCATTTATTCTTTTTGAAGCTATTGTATGTGGAATTGTTTTAAAAGTTTTAATTTGTTTTTTTAAGTTTTAATTTAAATTCCAGTTAGTTAATGTACAGTTAGTCTCAGGTGTATAATATAGTCATTTGACATTTTCAGATTGGTTCCAGTGTATAGAAATATAATTGATACAATTGATTTTGTATATTGATCTTGTATTGCTGACTTGCTGAACTAATTTATTAGTTTGAATAGTTTTTTAGTGAAGTCCTTAGGATTTTCTATATATAAGATCATGTCACTTGCAAATAGGCAGAGTTTCACTTTTTTCTTTCGAATATGGCTGCCTTTTTTTCTTGTTTAATTTCCCAGGTTAGAATTTCTAGTATAATTTTGAATAGACATGACAACAACAAACATCTTTGCATTTTTCTGGATCTTAGGATAAAAACAGTCTTTCACCATTACATATGATGTGACCTGTGGGTTTTTGTATAGACCTCCTTTATCAAATTGATGTGATTTTTTAGTATTTTTACCATGAAGGGATCTTAGACTTTATCAAATGCTTTTTCTAAATTTATTGAGGTGATGGTGCGGTTTTTGTCCTCATTGCACTGATATGGCATATCATATTAATAAGTTATTTTATGTTAAACCAAATTTTTTTGATAAATCCATTGTCATGGTGTGCAATGACACCATGTGTTGTGTTTTTATGTATTGTCAAATTTAATTTGTAAGTATTTTGTTAAAGATTTTCATATCTGTCTTCATAAGAGATGTTTTCTCTTTTTTTGTGATGACTATCACAGTTTGTATCAGTGTAATAAAGACCTTATAGAATGGGTTGGTAACTGTTCCTTTTTTTATTTTAGGAAAAATTTGTACTTAACTCTATTTTATTTTATTTATTTTAATTCCAGTATAGTTAATATACAGTGTTATATTAGTTTCAGGTGTATATTACAGTGATTCAACAATTCTAGACATTGCTTAGTGCTCATCATGATGTGTCCTCTTAATTCTCTCCACCTATTTTGCCCAATCCCCCACCAGCCTCCCCTCTGGTAACAAAATCTGTTTGTTCTCTATAGTTAAGAGTCTATTTCTTGGCTTTCTCTTTTTTGTTGTTCATCTGTTTTGTTTCTTAAATTTCACATATGAGTGAAATCATATTTGTATTTGTCTTTCTCTGACTTATTTCACCTAGCATTATATTCTCTAGATCCATCCATGCTGCTGCAAATGGCAAGATTTCATTATTTTTATGGTTGAATAATATTCCTCTGTGTGTGTGTGTGTGTGTGTGTGTGTGTGTGTGTGTGTGTTGTTTCTTGTGTTCTTGATATTAGCTATTCTGAAGCATGAAGTGATATCTCATTGTGGTTTTGATTTGCATTTCCCTGATGATGAGTGGTGTTGAGCATGTTTTCATATGTCTGTTGGCCATGTGCATGTCTTCTTTGGAGAAATGTATGTTCATGTCTTCTGCCATTTTTAATTGGATTATTTGGCTTTGGGATTTTTTAGTTTTATGAGTTCTTTACACATTTTGAATACTAACCCTTTACTGGATATGCCATTTGCAAATACCTTGTCCCAGTCAGTAGGCTGTCTTTTAGTTTTATTGACTGATTTTTTCTGTGCAAAAGCTTTTTATTTTGATGTAACCCTAATAATTTATTTTGCTTTTGTTTCCCTTACCTGAGGAGATATATCTAGAAAACTGTTGCCATGGCTGGTGTCAGAGAAAATTTTGCCTGTGCTCTTTTCTAGGATTTCTATGGTTTCATTAAGGTCCTTAATCCATTTTAAGTTTATTTTTGTGTGTAATAGAGAAAAGCAGTAAATTTTCATTTTTCTACATGTTGCTGTCCAGATTTCCCAGCACCAATTTTTTAAGAGATTGTCTTTATCCCATTGCATATTCTTGCGTCTATTAATTCTATTTTAAATGTTTATACAGTTCAGAAATAAAGTAAGTCTGGACCTGGGTTTTTCTTTGTGAGGAATTTCTAAATTACTAATTCAATATTTTTGCTTTGTATAGGTCTGCTTAAATTTTCTATTTCTTTTGATCAGTTTTAGTAGTTTGAGCTTCCTAGAAGTGTGTCCATTTCATCAAATTTGTTGGCATACAATTGTTGATAGCATTCCCTTATAATCCTTTTTATTTCTGTAAGGTTGAGATATACATATATCAAACCAAGCAGTGCATTGTTTTAATTATTAGGTTATGTAAATTTATGTATTTTAAAGAAGTTAAATGAAAAGGAAAGCAAAAAAAAAAAAAAAAAGAAAAGGAAAGCAAGTTTTACTTGTAGAGTCTGTTATGTTACCCTCCAATTTACCATTTATGACTCTTTTATTTATTTCTATGAATTCCACTTACCATCTGGCAGCATTTCCTTATGCTAATGTAGCTTTGCTCACAATCATCTCTTTTGAATATCACATCTTTATATGTCATTAGCTCAATTAGACAATTACAGTTGATCCTTAAATAATGTGGGCTTGAACTGCACAGGTCCACTTGTACATGGATTTTATAAAATAAATCCAATACGGAACTGTAAATACTGTAAATTTTCTCTGCCTTATGCTTTTCTTAACAACATTTTCTTTTCTCTAGTTTAAGAATACAGTGTATAATACATATTGCACACAAAGTATGTGTAAATTAGCTGTTTATGTTATTGGTAAGGCTTCAGGTCAACAGTAGGCTAATAGTTAAGTTTTAGAGAAGTCAAAGTTATATGTAAATTTTTTACTGTCTAGAAAGTCAGCAACCCTAACCTGCATGTTATTCAAGGGTCAATTGTATGTCCATACTGTTTTATATAATTTGTTTTTAAATAATAAAAAGAAAAATATGCATTGTTAGTGTCTTTTATGATTACCTAGTTACCTTTACAAGTGCTCTTTGATTTCTCAGGTGAATTCAAAATCCCATCTGGGTCACTTGTTGTCAACCTAAAAAAATTCCTTTTAGTATTTTTCATGAAGCAGGTCTTCTAGCAATGAAATCTCTTAGTTTTTGTTTATTTTTATCTTGTTTTCTTGAAAGATATTTTTCCTGGATATAAAATTAGTTCATTTTTTTTCTTTTTGTCTTTAGACATCCCATTGCCTCTGGCTTCCACTGTTACTAGTAAGAAATCGATCATTAATCCTTTTAGGGTTCAGCATTTTAAATATGGTATGGTAGGTGTGAATCTATTTGTATTTGCTCTACTTAGAATTTATCAAGGTTCTTGTTTTCTATCACCCTTGGGGAATTTCAGCCATTATTTCTTCAAACAATTTTTTCTGCTCCTCCCTCTCTCTACTCTTCTATTTATACAATCATTCCATGTATGTTGGTGCACTCTATGGCGCTCTGTGTCTCTCTGATGCTCGGCTTCTTTTTCTTCATTTTTTAAATCTGTTTTTCAGATTGCATAATCTTTATCACCAAGTTTTCAGATTCTTTTTTCTGGTGGTTTAAATGTACTGTTGAGTCCTGGTGAATTTTTCATTTTAGTTATCATAATTTTCAACTTCAGAATTTCCATTTGGATCTCTTTTACAATTTCCCTGTCTTTATTAATATTCTTTATTTGATGAGATTATTATCGCACTCTTTTACTTCCTTTAGCATGTCTCCTTCTAGGTCTATGAATATATTTGCAATGGCTGTGTTGAAGTCTTTGTTAAATCTAATGTGTGGGCTCTCTCACAAGAAGTTTCTGTTCTTTCCTGCTTTTCCCCCATATAAAGGTCTCACTGTTCTGGATTTTGTTTTGTTGTTTATTATTTTTTTTTTGAATGCCTTGTTTTTTCATTAAAAGCTGGACATTTTAAATAATATAACAACTCAGGATACTGATTTCCGTCTCCCTCTGGGGGTTGTTGTTTTTATAGTTGTCATTTGCTTCTGCCTTCAGTTAGTGATTTGGGTGGTCTAAAACAGGAAAGTCCATTTCCCCTGTGCAATCTGATATTGCTCCTCAGAAAGCACTGCCTTGGGCATTTGCATAGTCACCCTGGGATGACAGTGGTTTCAGCAGGTCTCTCTTTTACAGTTTCTCTCCCTGATCCATCTGTTAGGCTGCGTGTCTCTGGTGATACCACATCCAGCTATTAGATTCTTCTAATTGCCTGCCAATTGCTCTATTGTTTGTAGTAATGTCCTGGTGCATAGATTGCTCCCAGGTCTCATTTAAATACAGACTCCTTTCCAGGGGAAATTTCTTAGGCTAGGCTTCAAGATTTGTTTTACCCCCCAGAGGGCTGTTCTGAACTGTTTCTTTCCCTGGTTCTCTGATAAACTAGCTGTCCCACAACCGAAGTCACTCTCATGGAGCTATCAGCCTTCTGTTAATTGCTTACCACCAGAATCTCCATTGTTTTTGAGAGCTCTCTTAGACTGGAACTCCCTGCACTCCGTTCTAAATAAAGTCATTCATTTGAGTAGAAATCAGAGCTTTCTGTTCTTAAGGCTCACCTCTCTTGTCAACCAAAATCTCTCAAAATGCTCCAGAGCTTGGGGCAAGGGCAATGGCTTGCTTCTCCCTGAACAGCATGCAGGCAGGGGCAATAGCCTTGGGTCTTCTCACCTTGCTTCTTCTGGCGTGAAACTTCCACCCTTTGAATAAGCCAGGGTGAGGACAATTGGAGCCCTAGTACCCTTGGCCTGTCACTTAGAGTTTCCATTCTATGACCAGTCTCCCTCGATGCTCAACTTCAATTGTCAACATCAGCCACACTCACCTGAAGTCAGTCTATTTAACACAGAACCAGGAGAGATGAGAAATGCTGGCAGTCTTTCCCTCCTAGAAATGCAAAGTCACCCTTGCCTGAAAGCTGGTGGACCAGCTGAAAAGCTGGTCTTATGTTCTTAGGCACATGCACCTGAAGTGTAGCTTCCATCATGCTGAGCTGATGATAGACTGAGCAGGTTATGGCTTAAGTACCCCAGAATCTTCCTTTTTTTTTCTTTACCAAGATTAATAGAACTTCTTGAATTAATATTTCTCCATTTACTGTATGCTCTTAGGACAATTTCCAGAGATTTTTTTACATTTTTATTTATTTATTCATGAGACACACAGAGAGAGGCAGAGGCACAGGCAGAGGGAGAAGCAGGCTCCCTACGGGGAGTCAGATGGGGGACTCAATCCCAGGACCCCCGGGTCATGCCCTGAGCCCAAGGCAGATGCTCAATCACTGAACCACCCAGGCATCCCAATTTCCAGAGATTTTAAATAGTTAAGGGCTTTAAAAAATAATTTTCACCAATTTGGTTTTTATGCTGAGAAACAGGTCCTCAGAGTTTCTCACACCACCTTTCGAGTTGTGAATCAAGTGTATGTGGTCAAATAAGCATAGTTACTGCTAGGTAAGATTGTTGAAGAAATTGTGTGTATAAGGGTAAAAGGGAAAATATAAAGTTACTTTCATTTAATACCAGTCTGTATCGGGATACGTTATTTTTATTTTTTCAAAGCTAGGTCATCAAAGACTATGAAATTCGACCTTGTTCATGAAACACTTGCTCTAGGAACTGCATGCCAGCCCATAGCCTTAGCTATCCCAAGGCTGCCAAGCTGTGAAGAAGCCCAAGCTACAAGGAGAGATTCAGGTGAACTCAGCCATCAGGTCCTCTCAGTCCAGGTCTCTAAACATCCATGCCATCCCCAGCTGCGCAGATCTCCGCACCCAAGGCACCCGATCCTGTGTCCTTACTGTGCCCTGGCCGAAATCTGACACCAGAATCCGTCAGCATTATAAATGGCTGTTTTATGCTACTCAGTTTTGGGGCAGTTTATCCCACAGTGATAAATAACTGGAACAAAAGGAAAATATCCAGGATATGTTCCCATAATAATAGTCTGTGCTTGGATTTATTTCTTTTTCTTAGGCACCTTGATCGGCAGGTAGAAATTAACAGAAGCATTGTGTGCAGCTCCTGCGCCCTAAATCTGGGGCTTGGGCTCTCCCAGACCCGCGCCAGCCCCCACCCTTACCAGCTCCGGTCTGGCACTTCTCCTCCAGGCTGGGTTTCCCATCCGTGGAGGGGGTACAGAAATCTATCCCCAGGGTCCTTCCAGGGTCTGGGAAAGGACCCAGCCTTTGAGCTCCCTGGGCCTCCCCTCCCTGCACCTGCAGGTGTGCAGCTGGGCTCCGCCTAGGGACCCAGTAAGCACGAGTTCGCGCCCTCCTCGTCCCCACCACCAGACTTTGACCTTGACACGAGCCCCCCTACGGCAGCGGGCAGAGCTCGTGCAAAGGCCCTGTGGCCTCCAGGCCAGGCCGAGCCCCCCTCGCGGCCGCACAGCCCGGGCCCTAGAGCCCCCGCGGGGTCCCCGGCTCCCGGCCAGGCCGCCAGCGGGGTCACTTGTCCCCTGCTGCGGCCCGCGGCCCCCGGGACACGTTTAAGAGCAAGTCTGGTTCTGGGAAAACGCCAGAAGCTGACGGTGACCCGAGTGCCGAGCCGCCAGCAGCCCGGACCAAGGGAGGCCGCGGAGGGAGCCCTCGAAGGACCGCCCCGGGACACGGGGACTGCAGGGCCCGAGGCCTCCTCCAGAGACGGCAGCCCCTCACCTGCGACAGCCCGCCTGGGCCTGCGGGGCCTGCAGCGCCGCGATGGGGGCGGCCCGGCTCTGGGGGAGGCGCCCCAGCCCGAGATCCAGGTCCCCGCGACCCAGGCTCCCCCAGAGCCAGGTCCCCGCGATCCAGGGTCCCCAAGATCCAGGGTCCCCGCGATCCAGGCTCCCCAAGAGCCAGGTCCCCGCGATCCAGGGTCCCCAAGATCCAGGGTCCCCGCAATGCGAGGTCACCGAGATCCAGGCTCCCTGTGATCCAGGCTCCCCGAGATCCAGGTCCTGGCGATCCAGGCTCCCCGAGATCCAGGGTCCCCGAGATCCAGGGTCCCCACGACCCGAGGTCCCCGAGATCCAGGGTCCCCGAGATCCAGATCCCCGCGAGCCGAGGTCCCCGCCCTCGTGGGTATCGGGCTCCGTGGAGCGGGTCCGCCCCCCACCACAGGCTGCCAGGGAAGCGTACACCAGCTTCGCTTTCTCTGGACTTCGGGCCCCAGTGGCAAAGGAAATTAAAGCTTCATTTTTAATGTTTGCTTCCGATCCACGGCGCCAAAGGGTCACAGGCCAGGGGTCAGGCTGCCTGGCGGTGGAAAGGCCTGAAATGCTGCCGCCCTCAGTCTCCCGGCCACGACCTCCAGGCAGCTCCAGGGCAGCTCCAGGCAGCACCAGGGCAGCTCCAGGGCAGCTCCAGGGCAGCTCCAGGGCAGCACCAGGGCAGCTCCAGGGCAGCTCCAGGGCAGGACCAGGGCAGCTCCAGGCAGCTCCAGGGCGCAATCCCGGCAGCGCAGTCCGCACATCTCAGCGGCAGCCAAGGCACCGCAGGATGCTCAGCATCCCTGACGTCTCGTGTTTACATCAAGCACCTAGTGACTCCTACACTGTCGCACCTGGGTGTTTAAGGGGTGGCCCGATGCTCGCACATGGCTCCAACCCCGCCACCCCCTCTCCCCACCCCCCGCTATTGTCGCAGCAAGCCCGGTGCCTCGCCTGTGCTGCTGGGAGGTCAGGGCAGGGAAGCGCGTGCGGACCCACCCGTCCTGAGGGTACCGCGTGGCCGGTGGATGGAGAAGGACGCAGCCGGGCTCAGAGCCGAGCATCGCTCAGCGGGTGACCTCCCTGCCGGTAACTGGAGGGAGAAAAGCTCCTCAGGAATGAACATGTGTCTCATGGGCACCATGGGGGAATTCTAGAAAGAACTGGCAAAAAAATTTTAAAAAAGGCAAATAGATGCAAATAAATCCCAAATGGTCTTGTTTGACTCTCAGAGCTTTTTTTTGGGGGGGGGGGGGCTTTTTCTAATTTGAGTGACCACTTAGGTGAGGTAGCCAGACTGGTAGCCACAGCAGAGTGCTGGTTCCCGGGGCCTGGGAGGGAAGGGGGCACAGGGGCTGTTTCACAGTTCAAAGCTGCAGCTCCCAGGATGGAGCGTTCTGGAGACGTGTCACACGACGCTGTGAATCCGCGTGACACTACTGTACGCTGAAAGATGGTTACGATGGTGAACTTTATGTTATGTGTATTTTGCCCCACCTAAAAAAAATGAGAGAAAAAATTTAAAAGGAGTTGAATTGGTTGTCAACTTTCAAAAGTCAAGTCAGCACACCTGCAACCTCTGCCTCTCGTCTCCTGTAACTGGAAAAGGAAGCTGCGCTGGGCCCTCCACCAGCAGGGCAGCGGCTCAGGCTGAGGGCAGCCGCGGCCTCGGGGAGCTGACGTCTGCGCAGCGGCCCCCCGGCCTCCAGAAGCTCTGGGCTTGGAAACCCCTGTGCCGGAGATCATGGAATATACGCTACTTTTCCAGAACAATTGAGACACAAAAGTGTTGGGCCCCTGGGTGGTTCTGTTGTGAAGCATCTGCCTTCGGCTCAGGGTCCTGGGCTCAAGCCTCTCAATAGGCTCCCTGCGCAGGAGGAGCCTGCTCCTTCCTCTCCTTCGGCCCCTGCCCCCCACTCATTCTCGCTCACTCTGTCTTCTCTCAAATAAACAAAATCCTTTTTTAAAAATATGTAAAAGTGGGGATGCATGGGGGGCTCAGCGGTTGAGCATCTGACTTTGGCTCAGGGCGTCATCCCGGGTTCCTGGGATTGAGTCCCGCGTCGGGCTCCCTGCATGGCACCTGCTCCTCCCTCTGCCTGTGTCTCTGCTTCTCTCCTCTGTGTGTGTGTGTGTGTGTGTGTGTGTGTCTCATGAATAAATAAGTAAAATATTTTTAAAAAAGAGGCAAAAGTATTAAAAATCCTTGAGAGTCTTTGAGAAAGCCTTTTGAAGTACACTTTTGGCCATGCTTAGCAAGCAAATTAGGCAACTGGCAAACAGAAAAGACAGGGTCCAGTGAAGGGGCTACGGCCGACGCCCCCCAACCCCGCTGTATTACCTACCGCCTTGGCCTGACATTCCCTCCAGTGCTGCTCTGAATCCGCTGTCCTCCCGGCTTCCACTAGGGACTCAGTGCCATGAAACATCTCCTGAAGGGACGAAGGGTCACTTAACTCCCCACAGACTACTCACCACCCTGGCCTCCCCGGGCCTACAGCCACAGACCCAAATGGGGACAGTGAGCGATATCCGAGTGTCCGTTCCTCCCCTCCTGCATTGCAGGGCCCCCTCCCTAATTTGCAGGCCAAATTTAGGTAAGATTTGCGATGTGGAAATTTGTGCCCTGGAAATGAGGTTGAGCCCTTTGGCTGGTTGGGTGCCACGAATCATGGGCTATCAAGCAGACTCACAGGGTGACAGCGATCTGAGGCAGCCGGCGCTCTGCCCCATTCCCCCCCCCCCCGCCCCCCGCAACCTGGAACTGCCCCACGCTCCCTTCCTCCTCCTGGGTCTGGACCCTTCCTAGGCCATGCAGTGTTTGCAAGGATCCAGGGACAGGTCAAAAGTCCCAAATAAGGAAGAATATGTTAGAATGGGTACCAGAGGGAGAGAAATAATGGTTATAAAATCAAGTATAGCTGTCAAAGCATTTGGAAACACCTCGATGTCTCACATTAGTTTTTCAAATTGTGGTCTTTAAAGTGTAATAAACAAGTGTACTAGAAAGGACAAAGAGAACCTTGGATTCCACTTGTGTCAAGATGTCCCTGGAAAATAGGAGCAGTGAGTCCTGAGGGCAGATGCAGGAGGGAACACTCGGAGACTTGGGGCCCAAACAAGTCTAGATGCCCAGCACTCAACGATGATACCCAACTTTTAGAAGTGAATCCAGCACTTGGGCACAGAGCAACCTGACTTTAAAAGCCATCAGTGGGATTTATTTTTACATTTGTGCTTTACTGTTTTATGCAGAAAAAAAAAAAAAAACATTGTTTTGAATAACTAGAAGGAACCACAAGGGAAAAATGGGTGGGACCTGTGGAGGGCGGAAGGGATTAAAGCACGATCCAACATTTTCAAGAAGAAAACCTACCATTCTGTTTTCTGCATTTCTTCGCTGGAATTTATTACTCATCCAAGCACAACAGATAATTGAGTGGGGTATTCCATCGTCTCTCCAAAAACAATAATGCCACATGTCCAAAATTCCACCATTTCAAAAACCTCATAGCCAACAAATTGTAGAGTCCCTCTATGGTAACCACCTAGTACCAAATAAATCCTGCTGTTCATGGCCACGGTTCTTTCCATTTCTTACATGGGCTTTGAACAGGCCATAAATCCATTGATGAATTAGTCAGATTTTGACCACAGTTCTTTCCACAAAGGCTAGGCAAGGTATGATGAATTCAAGCCTAGTAGCCATGCACAGGGAAATCATACAAATTGCCTCCCCATAAATTGAGAATGAGATTTGGGGAAAATACCCAGAGAGTTCTTGCTGACATCCAGACCCATCGACCATTTATTCACTAGTTAGATAAATGGCAGGGAAAGCTCACCCTTCCTGGACTCTGGTCAGTCTGCTTATAACTAACCATGATTTTGGTTGAGTTGCAGCTCTTCTGGGGCTTATGTGTCTGCTCTGAAAAATTAATCCCTATGGGCTTCCTGCTCTAAGGCTCCATGATTTTACCTTGCGATCTGCAAGAGGCGGGGGGGGGGGGGGGCGGGGGGGAGATCAGAAAATATGTTGGAAGAGGTGAGCAGAACAGACGGAAGAGGAATTAATAATAAGGGTAGGAGATGGCCCTATCTCCCGTAAACAGAGGGAGAGGGATCCCTCTTTGCTTTGAAATCAGAATTCAGTTTTTCTAACTTCTAAAGAGATGAAGAGGGGCTGAATTCAGCAGTCCCTCTCAGCAAAGAGAGCTTGGTCTGAAGCGCATCCATTTCCCAAACTGAAAAGAGAGCCCGGGTTGGACACGTCTCTGCCTGGGAAGAGGGCACCTTATCACCACATTAAAGGCCTCTGGAAAGAAGAGTAGCCACATTATTATTAGTTCATTTCTGCTCTCATGACAGATGCTATAGAGAAACAATAGAAAGATGATGTGGGGAAAGCAAAGATTCCAGGAAAGGTCTAGGCGTATCAATGAACAGCGACGTATTTATAAATATATGATGTAATGTAGTCACAAAAAGGACTTTAAAAAAAGCTTGTGATACACTGGGTGTATACAAAGAGGCCAGACACTGTGTGCCTGAGAGGTAACAAGGCTTTCTTTATTCTGCAGATACTAACCTTAGCTCAGCCTTTAAGAAGACCGCAGACAGTTTGGAGCACCCCAAGTTCAGAAGAGCATTGAGACACTGGAAGTCTTCCAGAAAAGAGCCACAAAGTTGAGTTACAGGCTGCTAAGGGTTGAGCAATGCAGGGAGGGTCAACAGCATGCAACACTGAGTAAGTGCAGCGGCTATAAGTCAACCAGGGCAAGAACAAACTAAAAATAATCACAAGGCCTCCCCCATGAAGAAGGTTTCCATTCTCCCCAGGAGAGGGACCTGGGCAGCTGCAGACCACACCCAGGCTCTTGGCCAATGAGCCAACAATATATTTATAACCTGCAGCTTCCAGGGACTGTGGTTGCTGGCTGGCCTGCACTAGGATTAGCAACGTCAGCTGTCGGAGAGATGGTCCCACAGAGGGTGACAAGCTCAAGCAGAAGTGGCTCCAGGAACAGTGTGTAGGAGCCCCCATGATATAGGTGTGCTCTCTCCATCTCCTCCCCAAGCTCTTTTCCTCTCTTACTCCTATTTTCTATCTTCCTTGTACCTTCTTTCCCCCTCTGCTCCCACGGCAGTGATCCTTACTGACCTTCTGCTAGATTAGCTTCCCCCGTCCAGGAAGAAGATGAGATGGCTGCACAAACCACCCTTGAGGTGTGAGTGACTCTGCAGATTAGCCTCCAAGGCAAGAAGATCTGCAAAGATAGAGAGTCCAGCAGAACTAAGGGGTCATGGATGACACCATAGGGGTCCCTGAAGTTTTCCTCTCCCTTGGTGCTGCCCCACTGCAAACTCCTCACCTAGCCTGCAGCTCTAAGAGCAGCACAAAAGTCAAGGGCCGTACTCTTCAGGAATGGTATAGCTTTCCTTTTCTGCTCAACCAGCCTGAACCTATCCTTTCCCAGAACACATAACCTCTTATTCTAAAAAATAAAAAATAAAAAAAGAGCAAGAAAGAATATATGGGAGAGTTACTTACCATGTTATATCTTTTAGATCAGTGAGCTAGGAAAAAAAATGATTTTTAAGTATACTAACATGACCATTACTTGGAGCAATTTAGAAGTGGATTATTCATGCTTCAGCTGGGAAAAGCTCTCCTGAGTCTCCTTTTTAAAAAAAATAATCCTATGTTGAGAACAGCTAGCTACAATTTTCTATTAGGTGATGAAACCAGTGTAGAGAGAACCCCCTAAGCAGTATACTTGGAAGAAGAGGCACTTGGTAGCATGGGGTTATACCTGGCTTGACGGATGCCCTACAAGCACTGCCATGCATTGCCGTTAAAGCCAGGGGCCACTACAGGAACCCCACCCCCTGGTAAGCTGTTCTATCGGAATCTTACTAACCTATGTCCACTCTTCCGCCTTAGAAAGAAATCTTCATAAACACAATAATTATTCAATAATTCAGATTTGGTTAGGGTTGCGTGTCCACCTGTGATTTGTGCTCATCTGTCAGGTAGGGATGAAAGACACAGAACAAAATATCTGCTGACTCCCCGTCATGAAAGGGACACGAGTGGGAGAGCAAGCCAAATCCAATACTTGTGGCGTGTGTGAGTCTGCTTAACAAAATGTTGAGCTGCCTCTGCTTCTTCACTTTCTTCTATCTGTCCTGAATCTCCCCGCCCCCCCCCCCAAATCCCCAGAAATCCTGTCCTCCATTTTGTCACCCGAGCCTCTTAGTCTTGTAGACTCTGTGAGTCTTCACCAGGGCCTCCCACTCATCCTTGGGTTAAAGCAGCAGCTTGGCAGACAAAGTTGGAGAGATTTCTAGAGAAATTTAGGCAGAGAGTGGATGAGGGCTAGTGTCCTATGAGATAATGCAAAGGAGATTAAGGACCCTCAAGGACCTAGAGAGGGCACTATTGCCTAGAGGAGCCAGGACACCTGAGAGGGCAAAGCTCAGATAGTCCAAAGACTCCAAGCAAAACACTATGGGCAGAAAGCCTCCAGAGTGATCCCTCAATCAGGGGCTAATCCATTCCATGATTCAACCACATGGGAGCAGGGAGGGGTGGCCAAGCATGACATGGAAAATATTTTAAAACAAACAAGCAAACAATAAAGAAAAGCAAGCATTGTCCCAGCCTGGCTGAGTCTCCAAGTTCATGGTAGTTCTCCACAAGGATCTTTCCAGCTCTGGTCTTCTTAGACATATCCCATCTCACTGACCACATTCTTCAAATGATGCTGCATGCCTAGGCATATGGCGAAAGCCACTGCTGTCTCCCTGAGAATGTAGCTTTTTGGCTGATGGAAAGCATGAGGATGTTTAGCACCCCAAACCAGAAGAGGGACCATCCAGGAGGGAGAAAGAATCCAAGAGATAGAAGCTGGGACCCACTTTGAGTCCAGGGAAACAGAGCTGTCACTTGGGAAGGATTTGGGCTATCAGGAGCTCTCCCACACTGCCAGGGGTCATAGGCCGCTAGGACTCAATGACTCCATACCTGGGGGAGAAATACATGCACATGGACATCAGGGCTCACACACAGGAATTTCAGAGAATAGTGGTCCATAGAATACTGGAAACAACGCAGACATCCATCCAGCAGTAATAAAATGAATCAATAGTTAGCACAAAGGAGTATTATGAGAGATGAGAACAACAAACTGTAGCTACTTATAATAAGAAACATCAATATCACAAACATAATGCTGAAGAAGAAAAGTGTGACCAAAGGAAATTGACAATACAACCCCATTTACATAAAATTCAAACACAGGCCACAAACCACACACGATCAATGTTGTTTAGGGGTTATATCCAAGCAACAAAACTAAGAAAAGCAAAGAAGAATCTCCAGAGAAGTGGGACAAAGATGTAAGCAGAAGAGCCCCTCGTACCTTCTCCCAGGGTAGGATGAGGTTCTGGGGTGTTGGGATGTTGAAACCTTCTTGGGAATGGTTTCCCTGAACTATACATACACAGGAAGGCATTTGTCTGAATTTATGTTCTATTTCACTGTAAAAGAGGTGGAGAGGGAAGAAAGATTATTGAACTTAGAGACAAATCCATGGATTCTATTCCTATTTCTGTCACTTATTAAACCCTTAAGGTTGTCATATAATCTCCCTCAGCCTCAATTTTCTTACCTATACAATATATAAACAGTAAAATGTGGGCTATCACTCTTACAGCAAAGAGCTATTGCGTAGCTGAAATGGGTATATTTTTAAATGCTTTAAATCCCCAAAAGCAGCATATACGTGGAAGAAATAACTTTTATAAATTCCTATTTCATAATTTTACCTATAAACTGAATATTGATTTCCTATCTGTTCACTCAGTAAACATCTGTTTTGTGCTTGCTAGGCACCTGGCACTGTGCTAGGTACTGTGCAACTACAGCGAGCAAGAAAAGATATTCCATTGAGGACATTTGCATCAATAATCAAAAGTGAAACTGGGTGGTGCCTGGGTGGCTCAGTCAGTTGGGTGTCTGCCTTCGGCTGGGGAGGTGGTCCCAGGGTCCTGGGATAGAGCCCCACTTTGGGCTCCCTGCTCACTGGGGAGCCTGCTTCTCCCTCTCCCCACCTCCATGCTTTCTCTCCCTAGCTGTCTTTCTCAAATAAATAAATAAAACCTTTTTTAAAAAGTGAAACTGGGATTCCTTTAAGAATGAGTGGATAAAGAAAATGTGGTATTTCTATACAATGGGATATGATTCAGCCTTACAAGGAAGGAAGCTCTGATACATGCTACCACATGGATGAAACTTAAGGACATTACACTAAGTGAAATAAGCCAGTCACAAAAGGACAAATATTGCATGGATCCACTGATATGAGTTTCCTAGAGTACTCAGATTCCTAGAGACAAAGTAGAATGGTGGTTCCCAGAGGCTGGGGGAGAGAGGAAATGAGTTAATATTCAATGGGCACAGAGTTTCAGTCTTACTAGATGAAAAAAGTTCCAGAGACATATATGGTGGTGATGTTTGCACAATAATACCTTGTACATTCGTGCATTCGTGTACTTAACGATACTAAGTTGTACACTTAAAAATGTTAATATGGGGGTTGCCTGAATGGCACAGTCATTTAAGCATCTATTCTTGATTTGGGCTCAGGTTGTGATCTCAGGGTCATGAGATCAAGCCCCACATCAAGCTCTGCCCTCAGCATGAAGTCTGCTTGAGATTCTCTCTGCCTTCTGCCTCTCCCACTCATGCACTCTCTCTCTCTTTCTCTCTAAAATAAATAATTAAATATTGTTTTAAAAAATAGATATGATGTGGGCAGTCCCAGTGGCGCAGCGGTTTAGCGCTGCCTGCAGCCCGGGGTGTGATCCTAGGAACCTGGGATCGAGTCTCACTTGGGGCTTCCTGCATGGAGCCTGCTTCCTCCTCTGCCTGTGTCTCTGCCTCTCTCTCTCTCTCGCTCTCTGAATAAATAAATAAATAAATCTTTAAAAAAATAAAAATAAAAAATAGATAAAATGGTAAATTTTATGTTATGTGTAGTTCACAATAATTTTTTTTCACAATTTTTTATTTTTATTTAAATTTTACTCTTTTAACATACAGTGCTATATTGGTTTCTGGATACCATGATTTTTTAAATGGTTAAGATACTTTAAAAAAAAAAAGTGGGCCTGGGAAAAACACTAGAAGTATTCTTACCAACATCAGTAACAAAACAAAGATGTCCACCATCATCACAACCATCACAACCATATTGGTGATGCTAGCCAAAGCAATTAGATATGACAAAGAAACCAGATACATAAAAATTAAGAGAGAGGTGAGTCAATCACTGTTAATAGTATCACTGCAACCGCAACCAGAAAAATCATAAGAGAATCAATCAAAACTGCTACTCGGACAATAGCTCAGGAAGGTAGAAACAAGATTGACATTAGACTTTTCCGTGCCTTGTTCACTTAAGGAAAATGTGTCACATCTGGGTAGATGTTTAGAAAAAGCACCTCTTTCTGGTGGTCATAGCGCCATGAGCATGCTGCCTGACCAGGAAAGGACAAGCCAAGTTGCGGCCACATGCTCCCAGCCGAATGCCCTGTGTAATGACAGGTATGCAAATGCACACTCTCAGTATTAAGACAGAAAATTAACATATGGGAATCAATAATTTAATATATGCAAACAATTCTCATTTAACAGGAGCAAAGAAGGCAACATCATTTATAGGAGCAATAAAAAATACAAAACATCTAGAGAAAAATTAACAAGAAATATGTAAACCTTCGGAATAAAACTTCAAGATGCTCCTGAAGGGGGATCCCTGGGTGGCTCAGGGGTTCGACGCCTGCCTTTGGCCCAGGGCTCGATCCTGGAATCCCGGGATCAAGTCCCACGTTGGGCTCCTGGCATGGAGCCTGCTTCTCCCTCTGCCTGTCTCTCTCTCTCTTTCTCTCTCTCTCTCCATGTCTATCATGAATAAATAAATAAAATCTTAAAAAAAAAAAAAAGATGCTCCTGAAGAATACAAAGGTAGACTTTTTTAAACGGAAGGACATACCGTGCTCTTGATCGGAAGACTCAACATCAAAAGGTGTCAACTCTCTTTAAGTGCAGTTAGTTAAAGATTACTATCATCTCAATACCATCTTAATATTAAAGAAGAGATTTTTCTGGACAAGTAATTCTAAAGTCTATATGAAAAACAGGAAGAACCAATAAAATTATGAAAAGAAAGAATGAGGAAAGGCCACCTTTAAGAAGTATTAAACGCATTCTAAAGATCCAATACTAAACATCCAATAATCAAAACTGAAAGGAAGACACACTAGTGGAAAAGGGTTAGTAAACCCAGGAACAGAGTCAAACGTACATGTGAAACAGGTGTCTGACAAAGGCTACATCCTAAATCATGGCAGCAAAGATGGACTTTTTAATAAAGGAGATTAGTACAACCAGGTAGCCATTTGGGAAAAGATAAACTTGATCCATCCCTCACAGAAAATACCAGAATAACCTCCAAATATGTCATAGACTTAAATGTAAGAAAATGAAACCATCGAAAACTACTAGAAAAATCCAAGAACAGAAAAAAATCCAAGGCTTTTATAGTGTTGAATAGGAAGTTCTTTCTAACTCAAAATTCTTTTGAAGAGTCAAAAATTCAGCAGCCATAAAATAAAATCAAGATATTAGTTAATCTAAAGATATGGAAGTCAAAAATATTTATATGGTAAAGATATCATAGGCAATACAGATATTAAATATTAGGGAGTTATTGTTAATTTTCTTGGAGGTAATAATGGTATAATTGTGTATGAAAATGTTGTTCTTTTAGGAGTGCTTGCTGAAGTGCTTGGGTTTAAAGAGACGTGCTAAAAAATAAATAAATAAATAAATAAATAAATAAATAAATAAATAAAATTGCTGTATGCACTTTATATTTATATACACAAGCTCACACATCTGTGCACCCATGTCTGCATGTGCCCACACACGCATTCACACACACATTAAGGCAAAAACGGTAACTGCCATCAATCATTGAGTTTAGAAGGTAGATATACAGGTGATTGTTACATTGTTCTTTTGGTGATTTATTTATTCATAATAGAAAGTTGAAAACATACATCATAAGCAAAGTGAAAAGACAAATGACAAGCTATTTGTAACGTATATCATAAAGAAGGGCTAATCTTCCTGATATATAAAGAAATTCTGTAAGTTAAGAAGAAAATAAACCAATAACTCAATAGAAAAGGGGGTGAAGGAAGAAAGAGTTCCTAGAAAAGGAGATATGAAACATGAAAAACTGCTGATCTCACTCAAAACAAATTCAGATCAAAACTGCACTGAGGTCACATGTCTCACTTTATCAGATTTGCAAAAAATCCAACATTTGAAAACACGTGAGGCTGCGAGGAAATGATGGTAGGAGGGCAAAATGCCAAAATGACAGTGGGTGGGGATTTCATATATATCAAAGTTATAAATATGTTTACTTTTCACCTAGTAATCTGACTTCTGGGAATTTCCCCGATGGATATGCCTGTATACATATAAAACAACAGATTTCCAAGTTGACTCTTTTTTTTTTAATTTTATTTATTTATTAATGAGAGACACACACAGAAAGAGAGAGAGAGGCAGAGACAGGCAGAGGGAGAAGCAGGCTCCATGCAGGGAGCCCAACGTGGGACTCGATCCCAGGACCCCAGGATCACGACCTGAGCCAAAGGCAGGCGCTAAACCCCTGAGCCCCCCGGGGAATCCCAGCCGAGTTGACTCTTTGAATCATTCTTTGTCATAGTAAAAGACTGACAACGACACAAGTGTCCGTTTATGCGGGGCTGGGTTAGTAAATCTTGGCACATCCGCCCCAAAGGACACCAGGCAGCTCTAAGACGGAAGCTTCCTACGCACTAAGGACAGATCTGCAGTATACAACGTTCCGTGGGAAGAGTAAAGAGAAGAAAAACAAGCACACACATTTTAAA
The DNA here is from genome assembly GCF_048418805.1 of Vulpes vulpes. Taxonomy (NCBI): domain Eukaryota; kingdom Metazoa; phylum Chordata; class Mammalia; order Carnivora; family Canidae; genus Vulpes; species Vulpes vulpes. The sequence continues at coordinate 99,209,564 of NC_132791.1, read as the reverse complement.
TCTATGCATATTTCCACAGTGGAATACTAGAAAGACACAACATGGACATGCTTCCCCCTACACACACACACACCCCCCCAATAAAAGCAGTCACGGGGGCGCTAGGGCTCGGGAACAGAGGCAGGCCACCTGGATGACAGAAGGCCTTGTCAATGCCTACCTTTCCGTATCCTCTTTCTATTTAAACCATATTCTTGTATTGCCTGCTAAAACATTAAAATTTAGGTGATTCCCGGGTGGCTCAGCGGTTTAGCACTTGCCTTCGGGCCAGGGGCATGTTCCTGGAGTCCTGGGATCAAGTCCCACACTGTGCTCCCTGCATGGAGCCTGCTTCTCCCTCTGCCTCTCTCTCTCATGAATAAAGAAATATAAATAAATAAATAAATAAATAAATAAATAAATAAATAAATAAATCTTTAAAAAATAAATAAATAAAACATTAAAATTTAATTTAAAGGAAAGAGGAAAAAGTTCTTCAAAAACAATGCTTCCGATTTTTTAATAAAAATGTCCTTAATGTTGGTGATACTTATTTTGAAGATTATTCTATGAGTTTTCTGGTCGACGCTTTGATTCCCAAAGATCTCTACAACCTCTGTCATCTCTTTTAAATTGTGCAAAATAAAGCCAACTGCTTACCTGGGGAGCCTGGTTCCCGTGGATAACTAGCCTCAACAATACGGAACAACAAAAATTCCTTTCTTCAGTAACTTCCTAGACACATGGGATTTGCTCTCAGTGATCCCAGGAGCTGTGTCACGGGGCTCTGCTTGTGTAGACACTGCCTGTCTTCTCCCAGGTGCCTCTAGGTACTGTCCATCTCACTGGGCACCAACAAGCCCCTTTCCAGATAATTAATAAGCAAATCAGGAGGTGAGAAAGCCAACAGTGGAAGACAGCTGGCCGGGGTTCAAGGAGGGTGGGGAGAGGTACTGCTCCTAGTGAGTCGCATCCAAGAAACCAACCCCAAACACATCCCCACCCTTCTGAGCCACCCAGACGCCAAAAGGCCACACGGACTGACTCAATTCATTCTAGTCTGTTCTTAAGACAGAAAAGCCCGAGTGTCTGAAACGCCTACACTGTGTGCAGGGAGCTCCAGGATACACTGGAAACCCAGTGCCCTTTCCCAGAGCCAGTTGCACAGCGGGAATAAACCATATTTCGCAGAATGTAGCTGTCCGTGGATGTTCCTGGTCTGCCTTACTGCCCAGAGGGAGGCGATGGGTGGGCAGAGGCCCAGGCAGTCCTGCAAACGTCTCTCGGCCTCCCTGCATCCTGACACCCTACTGTGTGCTCTTGTGCAGGTTAAATCAGCCTGGAAGGGAAAAAACATTCCCCAAAAGGCACATGTCGCCTGCAACGTGTGTGGAAAGGAGGGGCGCATCTCCTGGGGACACAGCGGGTGCACAGTCGGAGAAGGGGCTTCCGGGCTTTTGTAGCTGCCCAAGCACCCCTGGCTGGCAGTGACCCTGGGCTGCTGCTCGGCGCCCACAGAACAGCGTCTTCCAAGCACCTGATTCTGGGCCAGAAGCCCGATTTGCCATCCCCCCCCACCCCGGTCAGCTTGGGGTAAGCCATCCTCTGCAGTTACAGTCCCCAGCCAGGGGCCAGAGGTGCACAGGCTCCCTGAGGGTGGTTGTGAGCACCTGCCGTGACAGCCACGTGTCCTCTGGAACAATCTCCAACTTACCTCCTAGATCTTTTGGCAGTTTCCCTCCTGGGGCTTTAGGTTTTTCTGTTGTCTTTTTGCAAAACAAAATTATGTACATAGGGCAATGAAATATTTACAGGGGATCCCTGGGTGGCTCAGCTGTTTGGCACCTGCTTTTGGCCCAGGGCGCGATCCTGGAGTCCCGGGATCAAGTCCCACATCGGGCTCCCGGTGTGGAGCCTGCTTCTCCCTCTGCCTCTCTCTCTCTCTCTCTCTCTCTCTCTCTCTCTCTCATGAATAAATAAATAAATAAATTTTTAAAAAATAAAAAACAAAATATTTACATACGTAAAATTGGAGACTTCAGTTTTTCCAAATTGGATAATATCCCATCATCACTCGGAGCCTTTCTGAAGAGAGCTTTGGATTGTAAAAAGGTTGTTTTTTAAAAAAAGAAAAAAAGTTATTTTTTTTTAAGATTTTATTTATTTATTTATTTGAGACAGCGAGAGGGTGAGAGAGGGCACGAGCAGGGGGAGAGGCGGAGGGAGAGGGGGCAGCAGTCCCCACTGAGCGCTGGGCCCCATCCCAGGACGCTGGCATCATGGTCTGACCTGAAGGCAGACACTCCTGAGAAGTTGGCCGTCCTGGTTCCAGCTCCCCCAAAGCCGCAGCTCTCACTGACCGGGGCTCACCTGATGCGTCAGGCCAGTGAGCTTTCCCCCGAGAGGCTGGGGACAATGCTTGCTACCGACTGTAGCTGTTGGCCAGCAGCATTCCATCGGTGGGATCCTGAAGGTGTGCAGGAGGCTGAAAACAGTGCTCCGGCTGGTGTCGCTCCCCTCTGTGACGTGGCCTGGTCCCAGGTGTCTGCCCCCCTCCTTTTGTTTCCCAAAGCGAGGACTTTCCCCACCACCCCCAGGGTATGAAACCTGGGTTCTTGGTGGTTAGAAAGGTCAGAATCAGGGAGAGACCTGCAGGACATCGTTCCTGAGAAGGGAGCAAAACTGGTGGGTCAAGGGGCGCACACGTCCCCCCAGCCCAGGCCAGCCCGTGGTGAGGGACATGTGGCATTACCAGGACTGAGCACTGCTGCTACACTGGCAAGGCCCGATTCATAGTTCACTCTCCTAGGTTGTTTTTTTTTTTTTTTAAGATTTTATTAATTCATGAGGGAGAGGGGCTCCATGCGGGAGCCCGACGCGGGACTCGATCCGGGGACCCCCACGCTCCTAGTTTTGAGCAGCAGGCGAGTGGGTGCATTGGTCTGTGCTTGTGAACCACCGAGCTCTGGTGAGTCGGTCGGCTGCTCCGCTTCGCCTCCTTCCCTGGTCCGTGTAGCCAGGCAGGGACACTGTCGGCTTCCCCCAAGGGAAAGACCACCCCTTGGCTCCGGGTTCATGTCAGCTAGACCGTGTGCGTGTGTGCCAGCGGGTGCATGTGGGTGTGAGTGTGTGCGGGTATGTGGTGTGTGGGGGTGAGTGTAGGTCGGTGTTGGGGGTGAGCATCCCTCGTGTGCCTGGGTGAAACTTCGAATCACGGGGGCACTGAAGCCGACCAATTCAAATGAAGAATTTCTTTTTTCATTGACTCAAGAAAGGCCTAATAGCTCTCGCAGAAACTCTCCAAAAAATTTACCTTTGGGCAGACATGGCCCAGCACCAGGAGAGAGGCTTCAGCCCCAAAGAATTTGGCAGAACGTTATGAGCAAGTGAATAAAGGAGCTGAGAAATGTGACTCCGCCACCCTGTGACCAGCCCGCTGGCTCCCGTTAACTCTGCGAAGGCACCGGGGCAGCGTTCACGCAGGCCGGGGCCCCGGGGTCCCCGCGTGGCTTGCCCGGATGAGCCGCCGCAGAACTAAGCCCGTGAACGCACGTGTGAGCTCACGGAAAGCAACCCCTATGGAAAGAGCATACGCTGTGGACTCTGCAGAAAAATCTACGCGCAGGCCCTAAAGCCACCTCCTTTCCACAGAACCCCACATGCTCAGAGTGCCATGGAAATCCTTCCTATAAAACACCGACACACACGAGAGCGTTTTTGTCATTAAGTTCGTGGCAAGAGTGTGTAATGTTCCAGAACGTCTGCCAACACACGGTGTGAAACGGAGGGGTGAGGCCGTTTTTCAGATATTAGGCCGTCCCCAGGCTCCTGGATTATCTAGAGAAAGCCCTAGAAATAGGGGCCGCCATCCACCTGCCGACCCAACACGGCTCCCTACGACCTGCGGGTGCTACTAGTTGGCTCAATGTTCGAAAAGAAACCACGGGAAGGGGTCTCATACCCACCGGGTTTTGCTGAGTAGCCAATTGTCGTTTCGTCTCTAGATCGTCATCACTAGTTGTTTAGCAAACATCTGCAGAGTCGGCTCCGAGCCAGGCCCAGCCTGTCGGGCGACACCGCGGGCAGCACGGTAGTGTTCCCACCTCCCTCTCCAGCCAGTGTCCTCGATGCTGTGCCATTACTTCCAACAAAGACAGTCCATTTTATTTTTAAAAACCTCTATCTCAGGGCGTCCGGGGGGCCAGGGGTTGAGCGGCTGCCTTCAGCCTGGGGTGTGATCCCGGGTCCGGGGATCCAGCCCCGCATCGGGCTCCCTACAAGGAATCAGCTTCTCCCTGTGTGTCTCTGCCTCTCTCTGTGTGTCTCTCATGAATAAATAAAACTTTTAAAAATAAACAAATAAATAAATAACTCTCTGTCTCAACACCCCCCCACACACACACACCCAGCAAAACATCATCATGTTGTGCAGAGCAAATGTGGAAAATTGCAGGCACAGAGTGGGGATTTCAAAACTGGTACCTGTGATTGCTCTAACTTAACTATAAAGGCAAGACCTTCTTCCAATAAATCTCATGAAATCTCATTTGTGCTGCTGTCTAGTACCTAGCACAACCCCTGGCGCGTATTGTTCAGTAATAATGCTTTTGTGCCTTTCTTCCACCAGAGATGACCAATATCGAGCTGCAGATTGCACGAAACGGGAACATCTCACGGGAGAACCCACGTGAGTCATCGATTGGCTTTCCCTCCAAAGGCCACTTTGGCACAATTTTGTAAGGTTATTGCCCGTATCCAGTTGTTCCCCATGTCACACTGTCTACATGGGAAATGCAAAAGGATTTCTCCTTTTTGAGAGCCACAGCATTTCAACAATAGTCGTTACAAGGCTGGTATCAGCTCCGCTCTGTTCAGCGGGGTCCAACGTGAACGTCTGAGCCTTCTCCTGAAATACTTGGATTTGGTAACTGCGGTTGAGATCATTATTGATGCAGCACGAGAAACAAGATCAAAGGCAAGTCCCCGCAGCTTCTCTTTTCAGGGCATTGTCCATTGTCCATTGTCTATTGTCCCATTCCTCTTCGTGTTACCCGGCCTCAGCCAGCGCTTGTTCGTGGTCAGTGGTCCATAAATGCTTCTTGCAAAATCACCTGGAGACAGGAGTGTGTCCACGTTGGCACCTAAAAACCAGGAAACAGTCCCCCCAGTAGTGAAAGGAAAAGAAGGGCGGGCATCCCTTCATTTGCCCAAGGCAGTGGGAGAGGCTGTGTTCACCCGCCATCTCGGTCTGCTGTCCACGTGCTGCCACCTGTCCCCGGAAACGGCAACAGGACCCGCACACCAGTGACAGCCCCTCCACCGCAGACCTGCTCTGTCTACACTGTGCACCATCCAGCCTCTACGATCGTGTTTCCCAGGAGGGAACCCAGACGTCACTGGTCTGGAAGAGAATTCCAAGGTCAGTGCTGTGTGGGACCCACTACGTACCTCATTGGAGTTTCAAAATGTACGTTAGCAGCTGGATGTTCTGAGAGAGCCCGTGATAGGAAAACAAGTTTGATTTTTCTCAGAATTTCTCAAATTTGTCCAATTGCATCATCCGCATGACTCGTGTTTCAGGGAAACTCACTTTAGGGGTAGTTGCATAATCTGAAATTATCAGAAAATTGATAAGCCTTCCTTGTCATGAAAATGTGGGGAGGGCTCCTGAAAGAGGTCCTTCACTTGAAGTATTCTTTCTCAGCATAGCTCCAAAAGGCAAGAGCATCGTCTCCCAGTGAAAGAACTTAGTCCTTCTAGTACGTTGACACACTCTCATCCAGTGGTGTAACAAGGATGAAATTCTGCTCTTTAAGAAACCCCCAAATTAAAAAAGTAAAAATAAATAAGTAAATAAACCCCAAAATTCTATCATTGATGACTGGCTATGAGGCTAATAGCAAGGCTCAGGCACACTCAGAAATGCAGGTCTTTTTTTATATATATAAATTTATTTTTTGGGATCCCTGGGTGGCTCAGTGGTTTAGCACCTGCCTTCGGCCCAGGGCATGATCCTGGAGTCCCGGGATTGAATCCCATATCGGGCTCCCTGCATGGAGCCTGCTTCTCCCTCTGCCTGTGTCTCTGCCTCTCTCTCTCTGTGTCTCTCATGAATAAATAAATAAAATCTTTTAATAAAAAATAAATAAATAAATTTATTTTTAATTTGTGTTCAATTTGCCAACATATAGAATAACACGCAGTGCTTTGATGAGCAAATCTTGACGGATGTAGAAAGAGGAGACAGAAGGTTTGTTGACTTCAAGGGGAGATAAGGGCAAAGAGCTATTTTCAAAATCACGTCTTTCTTGACAAAACGCTGTATAAATGCTGTTGATGTTTAAAATGTGAGTTATATTTGCCTTGATATGAAATAAAACCAAGAAAATAAACCGGCTAGACAATAATCATTACACCTGAATCAACAGATCTTCAAAGCGCATGTTGGTCTTATCAACATAGCGTTGATCCCATTATTCACAGATTCCGTATTTGCTAATTCTCCTACTCACTCAGACTCATCTGTAGCCCCCAAATCAACGCTCTCAGTGTTTCCACGGTCCTTCATGGACATGCACAAAACACGGGAAAAAAAAAAAAAACTGAGTCGCCCTCCACATTCCCAGCTGAGGTCAAACAAGAGGACTCTCCACCTCCTTGGTTCAGCTCTCCTATTTAAACAAGGGCTCTTTTTCCGGTCTATGCAGTGCCCCCCCTTTTTTTTGCATTTTTGTGCCTTTTCATGGGTGATCTTGCTGTTTCCCATGGCCCCGAGCAGAATGCTGAGAGTGCCGTCCGCTGTCTCTACGGGCAAGAAGGCTAGGACGTGCCTCAAGGAGAAAGCCCCCATGTTAGACGGCTTCGTTCAGGCTTGAGCCGCAGTGCCGTTGGCCATGGGTCCAGGGGCAAAGAATCAACAGTCTACAGACCTTCCTTCCTCAACGTGCAATGGGGCTACACCCCAATAAACTCATCATGAGCTGAAAATAGTGTAAGTCAAAAACGCATTTAACACATCTAACCTACCGGACCACATGGCTTAGCCTAGCCCCCACGTGCTCAGAACACTCGCGTTGGTTGGCCTGCCGTGGGGCAAAAGCATCTAACAGGAAACCTGTCTCGTAATAAGGGCTTGAAGATCCCATGTAATCTATGGAACGCCGCCCCGAAAGTGAAAACAGAGCGGCCCAGGGGAACAGGGCGGTTGCAAGTGTGGAGGTGGCTGATTCTGTGACCGCGTGTCTGCCCGCAGCGGAGCCCTGCTGCGGCCGCCCGGCGTCACATGACGGCGCCGTTCTCCATAGTGCTAGACCGGGAAAAGACCAGACCTCAGAATCCAAAGTAGAGTCTCTACTGAATCCTGAAGTCGAAAAAATGCCGAACCATTGTAAGCCGGGGCCCATCTGCACATTAAATAAGACGTGTTCAAACAGAAGCGACATAAAACGAGATTATGTCGGGGATCCCTGGGTGGCTCAGTGGTTTGGCACCTACCTTTGGCCCAGGGCGTGATCCTGGGGTCCCGGGATCGAGTCCCACATCGGGCTCCCAGCATGGAGCCTGCTTCTCCCTCTGCCTGTGTCTCTGCTTCTCTCTCTCTCTATGTCTATCATGAATAAATAAATAAAATTTTTTAAAAAATTAAGTCGGAGGTTGCTGCAGGAAGGCAGACAAGCTGCCAGTGAGTCTAGACCTGCAGATGCCAAAGCTTGGGATGAAGCTAGAGCCACTCAGCAGCCGGGAGCTCTTGGTCGTTGCTGAGCGAGGACACAGACCTCAAGCTGTGTCCGTGAGCCCTGCGGCCAGGCGGTTGGCTCCGTCCTACATGTGAATTCGCGGCTCCTCCAACCTCCAGCAAACTTTTCTCTCAACTCCTGGTGCAGACAACCGAATGATGCCCTGGGGGGCATGACTCCATCCGGGTCTCAGGTCCGCTGTGCTGAAACATCGTTCTCACCTGGGCTCATTTTTTTTTTAAAATATTTATTTATTTATTTATTTATTTATTTATTTATTCATGATAGACACAGAGATTGAGAGAGAGGCAGAGACACAGGCAGAGGGAGAAGCAGGCTCCATGCCAGGAGCCCGACGCGGGACTCGATCCTGGGACTCCAGGATCGTGCCCTGGGCCAAAGGCAGGTGCCAAACTGCTGAGCCACCCAGGGATCCCCATCACCTGGGCTCATTTTAAGTTGAGGATTCCCGCGTTTGAAACATCATCATGACAATCCAGTGCAACTCTGATTTCAAACAATCCTGAAAAGACCTGCTGAGCTGACACCATCCAACAGGTTTTTCAGACATCGGAACTCCACCTTTTGTCTAAAGAGTCTAGATCATTCCTTGATGAGGCCACCATCGAGGTGGTGGCGGCTCTCGTCCGCGGAGGTGTGACCCACAGCTTCCACCGACGTCAGAGGGAGCTTGCTGGTGCGCAGGACAGGAATCCGCGGCAGCACCGGCTGCTCCAGTCCAGCCACAGTGGTGATCCGCGGCCACCGAAGTGGCTCAGCTTCGGCTCTAAAGGAGGAAGGCTCGGGGGGCCTGGCCGGCTCGGGCAGGTGGGCGTCCAACTCTTGGTTTCCACTCAGGCCGCGACCTCCGGACGGTGCGATCCAGCCCTGCCTGGGGCTCCGGGTCGGCGCCGGGCCTGCCTGCGATGCTCTCCCCCCACCTCCCGCTGATAGAGGAAGAAAAGTCCAAAACCCACGCTCCTACTTCCTTCTAACCCACTCTCGGCGCCCCCTCTGCACACACACGCGCGCACACAAACTCTCAGGAAGATTAATTTTGTTCAGTCTTTAAAAAAAGAACCGTGCGCTCCCTCTGCCTGTGTCTCTGCCTCTGTGTCTCTTATGAAAAAAAAAAAAAAAGAACCATGCACACACGCTTCTAGATTCGGGCCATGAATGGAAGGTCACAGCCAAATAAAAATCTCATTTTAAAGTATATATTCGGTGGAAAATATGCTACCCAGAAAAAAGCCCTAACGATTGGGCGCCCCGCCCCAGGCCAGGTGCCGCATGCCTGTCCTGTGACGCGACAGTCCTCCAGCCCGAAGGGGACACGCTCGGGGACTGAAATAGCACGTTTTTTCCTTTGAATTGATGAAAAGATCCTTGGGCGATCTGGAGAGCGTGGCGGCGGGTTTGGGAGCAGCAAAGCGACTCACGGGGTGTTTGGCTCCACGTGTGCGAGCGCCCGACAGGTGCCAGGAAGACGGACACGGAAGCTGTGTCCCCAGCGTCAGCGGCCTCGGGAGGACCTTCTCCTTCTTGGATGCGTTTTCTAGAAGCCTGACCAGGCGGCTGGCACCTCGGGAACGGCTCCGATGACCCGGGAGCCTGCGCACGCTGCTGCCCGTCCGAAGCCCCGGCACCCGCCCAAGCAGAGGAGGCCGACCGCGGTCTGTGCAGAGCAGCTGGCCTCGGAGGCCGCGGCGGGGAGGGACGCCCAGGTGGGTGCCTGCCCGTGCCCCCCGCCTCTGGCCCGCCCGCCCCCGGGGGCTGACCTGGCTCTTCCTCCGGAGGACCAAGGGCCTTTGAGGAAGAAGCGGGTAAGGCAGTTGGTCGGGGACCGTGGGGGAAGCTTCCCGCCCGTCGTCGTTCTGTCACTCGGTGCCACTGGGTAGCTGAGGGCCGCAGAGTGAATGCGCGTGCATGTGTGTGTGTGTGTGTGTGTGTGTTGCATGATATTTTTTTTAAGTATTTGTTTTGCTGTCTTCAAAAAAAGGAAAAAGCCAGACAAAGGCACAAAAAATGACTGTGGCCAGGAGAGAACCTGCTGTCCAGGGTCGCTAAGCCAGCTCCTGGCTGCCCCGCAGCTGCCTCCCGGGCTGCAGAGCCTCAGGAGATCCAGGAGCCGCGGCCCTGATGGTGGCCCCGATGGAGACCCTGACGGTGACCCCGACAGTGGCCCGGGTCTGTGCAGGGAAGCAGCCCATGGCCCAGGCGCCCACGGCCCAGGCGCCCACGGCCCAGGCGCCCGCACTCCCGTCTCTGCCTGAACGCGGAGCACCCGGACCTCACAATAGGCCTGGGGTGTGTCACCAATGGCGCAGGACTCCAAGTGCCGAGGAAGCAGGGACACTTGTCAAGGGCGCATCCTTCACAGAAGCCCTTTGTAAAAGTCGTGGGAAGGAGAGAAGTTTTCTCTCGCCGCGGAAGGACTAGAATTCTGTTTTCTAAAAACTGCCGCGCCCAGTGGAGCCCGTGGAGAATGTGCCGGAACCGACACAAGCACTGAGCATTCTTGGTGGACAAGCCCAGGGGACAGGAGGCCGCGGGACGGAAGCCGTGACCTTTGTCCTTCCAGGTCCAACCTCACCCGGTCTCAGCCCCTGAAGCCTTTGCTGTGAGCTCAAGGCTGTGAGCTCGGTCGGGCAAGACCAGGGAGGGACAGGCCGCAGGACTTGCCGTGACCCCGGGGCACCGGCCCCGCAGGGAGCCCTTCCCTACACCGCACCAGCCACTCCACGGCCCATGGGCTCCTCCCCTCTGGCCTCGCCGCCTGCCTCCCTCTCCGGTCTCCCCTTCCAGCCTCCACCCTTGCTGCCGGCCTCCGGCCTCCCCGTGCCGGCCTCCCTCTCCGGCCTACCTCCTCCGGGCTCCCCCTTGGCCGCCGGCCACTGGCCTCCAGCCTCCAGCCTTGCCTCCCGGCCTCCCCTCTGGCCTCACTACCCACCTCCCCCCTCCTACCTCCTACCTCCTGCCTCCCGGTTTCTCTGCTGGCTTCCCCGCTCTGGCCTCCCCCCTCCGGCCTCCTTCTCCAGACCTCCCCCCTCACCGCTGGCCTCCCCTCTCGACCTTCCCCCTCACTGGCCTCCCCCCGCCAGCCTTCCCCCTCCCGGCCTCCTTTCTGGCCTCGCTGCCCACCTCCCCCTGCCCTGACAGTCTGTGCAGCCTCTCCCCTGCCAGCCTCCCCCTCCCAGCCTCCTTTGCTAGCCTCCCTCCTCACTGCCGGCCTCCCACCTCCAGCCTCACCTCCTGGCCTCCCCTCCCGGCCTCCCCTCCCAACTTCCCCTCCTGGTGTCCCCCCTCCAGCCTCCCTCTCCGGCCTCCCCCCTCCTGACCTCCCCTCCTAGCCTCCCCCCCCTGGCCTCCCCCTCCCCCTCCCCCCTCCCCAGCAGGGAAGCTGACCACAGAGCACCGGGCACGGGGCTCACAGAGGGAGCAGAGGGGCAGCAGCTGGCACCTGGCCCCGTGGGGGCGGCGGAGCCCAGGCCCCGGGCGGGGGGTCTTCCGTGCACACCTGCGAGCCTTGGGCGTCGGGAGCTTGGCCCGGGGAGCATGGAGGGCAGCTTGGCACCTGCAGACCCAAGTGGCAGTGCACGCCTGGTCCTCCCGCTCCAGCCCGCCCATACGGGAGGGAGCGCCGGGCCCCGCCCGCATGGCCTGGCCGCCTCTTGCACCCGCACCCGCACCCGCACCCGCAGAGCCCAGGAGCTCAGGCCGGGCCGCCTGCCGCCCAAGCAGGAACCCGGCCACCGAGGACCCGCCAGCTCCGTGCCCCGGGGGTGCCCCACACAGTGACCGATGCTGGGTGTACTCAGTCATACCTTATTACCATGTTCACATTGACCATCTACTATCATCAGATATTCTGAGTGCCCCCCCCCAGCCCCCCGGGCCCCTCCTGTGAACCACAGTCAAGGTTTCCCCAAGCGCCACACGTCTGGGGGCACCTCCAAGTCCTCCCCTGCTGGGTGCTCAGACCACGCCAGCTGGGTCTGGGGTCAGTCTGTGGCTCGTTCCCAGGAGGGCTTGGGCCCTTGCCGGGGGCACCTGCTTCCCCCCGCCAGGGGGGTCTTGGGCCTGCCCCCTCCACCCCTCCACAGGCCCAACAATTCTCTGAATGCTTTGAATTCTGGAAGGTGAGCTGCTAAAGGCCATGCGCCCTCGCAGACACCCTCTCCCTAGCCCAGTGGGGTGAGGGGTTTGAAGACTTTCCAGCAGGAAATGGGATGGAGAGTTTTAGGAAACACCCAGCTCCTTCACTTCCATGAATGTTCTTCCCTTAACCACCCACCCCGTGTCTGAGATCCCCTGGGAGCCGCAGCTCTCCTCCTCGCTCACCCCCCTCTCCCCTACACTCAGGGACACAGGGATGGCTTGCCCTGGGGAGTCTCCTTCAAGAGGGGCCGCCGTGCTTCCAGAATCAGTCCAGGAGATAGAGCTGCGCGACCCAGCACTCATTTTGAACGCTTCTGGGTCTCAGTTTACCTCTGGTGGGTACACGTGGATTTGGAGAGGGCACGGTGCGGGGCGGGGGGGGGGGGGGGAGGGTAGGGACCAACGTAGAAAGTAGGAAGCAATGAAATTCCAGTTCATTTGTGGCTTTTTTGCTCACGGGAGGGGAACAGCCTCCAAACAGGACCCCAATTTGCCACCATGAGACCCAGGGGTGCCGTCTCCGGAGCAGGTGGGCTGCTCTGGATGCGCCCTGGAGGCCCCTGTGCTTTATTTAAATTAATCATTATACCTTATCACTATATTGACATTAATCGTCTATTATTATCAAATATTTTAATTACCCCCCCCCCACGGCCCCTCCTGTGGACCACAGTGAAGGGGGGACTTGCAAGGACCTGGTCCAGGGCAGGCCCAAGCGGGCTCCCCGCCTCCCCCAGGCTCTGCTGCACTGCCCCGCGGCGGGCGCTAGATGGCGGCAGAGCTCCACCGCGGCCCCGAGGCCCTGCAGGGACTGGGGGCACGGAGGGGGCAAGGAGGGCAGGGTGGGTACCCATGGCACATGCCTGTGGAGCTCAGCAGCAACGGAAACCCTGGGTCCAAGGCTTCAACACCGAAGTCCCCTTCGTGTACTGAGATGCACACACTCCAGAACAGGTTGCATCAAAACCTAAACCCCCCCAGCAGCTAAACTTGCCGCCAATAAGGGCAAACCGAGGAGCCTACCTTGGGTGTCACCTGTCTCCGGTCTAAGGCTGACATCATCTGAGAACCTGGGCTGCCCCCCCACCCCCCGCGCCCCGGAGCTCCAGAGCTGGCCTGCCCAGACAGCAAGCCCTGGTGCACGCACGACCCTGTCTGGGAGGCCAGGGCCACTTGTGCAAGAGCTGCCAGGCACACACACGGCAGCAGCGCGCACCCATGCGCACCCACAGCACCCAGGAGCACCAGAGCAGCGCAAGCCATCACCTCGGTGCCCAGCAGCCCAGCAGCCCCTCACCCCCTCCTTCCCTGCCCGCTGTGAGATTCCCGCAAAAGCAGGGGGAAGGCAGCCCTCCCCAGCTCGCTGCCCTGCGCTCTGACTTTGCGGCGCCTTTATTTGGGGAATCAGCGATCCTTATATAAACGATTTGCCATTTTAAAGGGGAGATAACATCAGAGCAGAGGAAGATAAAGAGCTTTATGGGAAACTCGATGCCCACGGTGCTGGGAGTAGCTGCTGCTTGCTTGCCTCGCCTTCCCAGAGGCTTCAGACCCCTGGTTTATCTCTTCCTCCCACTGAATTACTCAGGGCCATTTGCACCTCTTCTTCCCCCAGCCTCCCCACCCCGTCCTCCCCCCCACCTGTCCCGTACTTGGTCCCCGGGAACCTCCAGGCCCAGCCGCCAGCTGGCAGACTTTGCAGAGAAAGCACGTCCTCTTGGTGTGATTGTGCAGCTCAAATCACAAATGGACAAATGGAGCTGTTCCCATCCACTTCCCCACCTTGGAGGGTAAAAGCCTATTCCCTCATAGGTTAAAGAAGCGTCTAGATGGGAGAAAGCATCACCCCACGACCCTAACCACCCTCTTCTCAGGGCAGTGTCGTCGTTCAAAGGAATCATCTGTGGGCTCACGCCCACACTTTGCAAGGTCCTCAGTGACCGTGATGCTCGCGAGCCCACTGAGCGGACGTTCTCGTGAACAGACATCTAATTTGATTCAAATGTTTCTTCCAAAAAGGTTTTCTTCCAAAGTGCGCACCATCGACCCCTTCCTGGTGTTTACACCCAACTCACCCTGGTGTAGACTGTGCCGCTTCCGTGTCTTTACAAACCCAGGTACCTGGCAGTGTGAACAGGACCCACCCGTGTCCCACACGGGGGGTGGTGGGGGTGGAGGGGGGATGGTTCCCAGCCAAACCACTGGGACGCCTGGGCCTGGGCCCTGCCCTCCGACCTGCAGCCCTGGGGCTGCGGCTCCCTCGCAGGTCACACCCCGATGCCCGACCCAGGTCGGCCTGGCCGCTCGGTGCAGGAACCACGTTACCTGCATCTCCAGGGCCTGGGCACACACCTGCCTTCACCTGGCCGAGGAATTCCTTAATGTCCCATATGGACAGCTTCTTGGTCCTCAGGCCCTGCACCCACGTCTTCCCGTAGAATTCCCTCTTCTACCGTCTAAGCTAAAACCTTTTCAGTTAAAGCAGATGGATCATGTTCTCTCCGTTGGTCGTCAGGTAAACTGAGGCACGGCTGGGCACCTTGCACTAGATGCCCGGTGCCCGCTCGGAGAGGTGGACGGAGCTTGCCGGGTGCCGCCCCCCGCCATCCCGTCACCCCGGGACAAGGTTGCAGCTCCCGTCGGGTTTTGCTCAATGCAGCCCAACCGTTCTGTTCCACTGAAATAATTGGGAGAAGTCCTTTTTTTCGGCAGGCGTCCTGCCTGCACTTCGTCATCCCTATTAGTCTGGATCTGCTTCAAAAAGGAAAGTGGCCTTTTGTGGTGTCTGTGGGGAGTGGGCGGGCCCTGGACACAGCAGCCCTGGACCCCCCTCCCCCCTCCGTGGCCACAGTCAGAAGGTCCCCACTCCCCCCACCCCGTGGCCACCGTCAGAAGGTCCCCAAGGTCACCTGGATGCTACCGCAGTGCGGCCTCCAGCAGGTGCGAAGTCACCCCGTGAGCACGTGGGGGGCTGTGGGCGCTCGGGCCCCCTCCCGCGGCCGCCCCTGCTCCCAACCAGCAGCTCAGCCTCCGGAGCATTCAGCGTCTTGAAACACTTCCAGGGTGTCCACCTCGGGGCACTGTCCTCTCCGGGACCCCCCACCCCCTCCCCCGACTGGGCCTGCGGGAGGAAGGGGCGGGAGGTGAGCAGCGGCGCTCCCCTCCTCTCTCCCCCTGTTCTTCCCTCTGCCCCCCACCCACTCCCTGCCCCGGCCCTGGGGGGCAATGGGGCATCCTGGCCGACAGAGAGGCAGTTTGCCCTAAGCCGTTAGAGAGTTCATGCACCTTAAAACAAAAAAACAAAAAAAACAAAAAAACAAGAGGAGCCATGCCTGAGCGGAAGCAACCCTACCCTCCTCTTGCAAAAAATAAATAATGATGATGATGATGATGATGATAATAATAATAATAATAATAAAATACAAAGCAAAACCCGGTCACCTATGTTTTCTGAGCCTCGGGGCTCCCCGTGGGGTCTCAGACTGAATCACCAGCCAGGAGGATGGGGGGCTCCCCTGCAGCCCCCACGGGACTCTCAGCCCCATATGCTCATTAACAGGCCGCTCAGAATACGAGAGGACCCACAGGCACGGTCATCTGCCTCCTAAGACAAAGTAGCATCAATAAAAGACCCATCAAGCTTTTTCTTCAAGATTTTGGTTCTTGCTTTGATCTCTTTCCTGCTCTC
This sequence comes from Vulpes vulpes, assembly GCF_048418805.1. Classification (NCBI taxonomy): domain Eukaryota; kingdom Metazoa; phylum Chordata; class Mammalia; order Carnivora; family Canidae; genus Vulpes; species Vulpes vulpes. Next base: position 99,194,003 of record NC_132791.1, on the reverse strand, counting down.
ACCTCCACCCTCCCCTCCCGTGCCCCATACCCAGGGGACTTCAAGTCCCGAGTGTAATACTGAATGGCCAGAAATGAAGCACGGAGGGGAGAGGAAATGAATTGAATTTATCAAGACGTGCATTTGGGAGAGCCATTAAAAATTGAAGCTCGTCCTAAGAGAAAGAACAAATTATGTGTCCATCGTTTTCTTTTTCCACCGAAGGTACACACTTGAAATATTTGTCTGCTGGATAAAACTGAAAGTTATGCTAATATTGGAAAAGCAGATCTAGGCCTATCAGAAAAACTTGTTTTTAAAGGGACATTGCCAAAAACTTTGAATCCAGCACTTGACCTGTATTTAATATTACTCCGATCTGCTAGGGGGTTGCCTTCTGGGTTCTAAATACCTACTCAGAAAAAGCTTGGCACAGCCAGAAAATAAAGTCCAGCTCTCCTTTTATGAGATTTACAACAGACTGTCAACACCAGCTGATAATTGAATCTCCTTGAAATCAGCAGAGCTATATAGATATCATCGGGAACGCTGATGTGCAAACCAGCAAGAGAAGGGGGAAAAGTAAGAAAAACTTGTTTATTTTACTCCGTTTAATCCGTAGTCGAGGGAGATTCCAAATCTGCCAAACTAGGGAGAAACGCGGAAACACAGACTTTTCAAGACCCATGTGAAAATAAAAGGAAATGCTATCGCCGTGCATTAGCCCTCTCCTCTAAAATGCCCAAAGACAGGCTAAAGTGGACAAAGCATCATGATCTGAGTGAGTCTGAGGCTGTTCCAGGAAAAAAAAAAAAAAAACAGTTGACATCAATGATAGTGATGTTTACTAGAAAACTAACCTACTTCCAGCAGACAGTAGACAGTGTGACTGATATTAAACAAAATATGTGACTGTTTGCCTTGATGTGAGGAGGGTGGAGCCCGTTTGTTTTCCTATTATGTAAAACCCCTGCCCGACTCCTGCCAAAACATTTTCCCAGTGACACGTCTGCCTGCCTTTGGACGTGTTCCTTACTAAAACAAATACACCTAACAAATAATCTTTGATAGCAAATGCTCATAAAGGCAAACAATGAAAACTACTATGGGGTGTTTCTTAAGACGGCACCGGGCACCGTGCGGAATTGCCACACACAAAAGCAAAACAACTCTCCTTGCTGCCCGGGCCGGTTCCCCGAAGTCGGCAGCGTCCGCGGCTGGCTCCTTCTTGGCAAGGGGTGCTCCCCCGGGGGGCGAGTGGCCCCCTCCCGGGCGGGCAGGCGGGTGCGCACACACCGGTCGGCCTCGGGAGGCAGATCAGCAGGAAAACAAACTGTTATTGTGAGCGCACACTCGCAAATAAAAGGAGCCGTCTCCTGAGCCGGCCCTGGCACCCTATAAAAGCGTAATTTAACCTTATCTAATCTGGAGCCTGTTTCATCACAAGGAGAGGCCATAATGTAAACCTTTGTGCGGAGGAAGGAGGCAGAGCGCACGTGGGGTGGGCGGCCGGTCCCCCGACAGCCGGGCCGGTGGGTGCAGACCTCGGGTCCGGAGCCGGAGGCGAGAAAATGACGGATGGGCCGGGGTACCGCGAAGGCAAAAATGGCCAAGAGAATCGTTTCCTCTTCCCATCTGTTCAGGAAGGACGTCAGCGAGATAGACTAAACACAGGCCCTGGGTCGGGATTACGTGCGCGCGCCTGTGAACACAGCAGCCTGGCCTTTAAGAGAACCTTCCCCGGCGCTGCAGGGACAGACAAAGGGGCCCAGACGCCCACACTGGCTGGCCTTGAAGAGAAGCAGGGCAGTCCCAGACTGTCGCCGTAGCCGGCGGGGGCTGGGCCGCTCCCCGGGGAGTCTGGCCCTGGTGCCCACCGCCCGCCGGGGCCACCGGCTCACGGCAGGGGACGTGCCCACTGGGGCCGGGCATGCCCAGCTCTCCCTGGGAAGACCCGGGAAACCCTGGCGCGGTGGGCCCCCCCCCAGGGCCAGGGCAACGCATCCCTGGCATGTCCCCCCCGGAGAGCAGAGCCCCTCACTCCCAGGAGCTCCCGAGGTGAGAGGCCTGGCCCAGGTCAGGGGCCTCCTCTGGCTCTGCCGCTAGCCGAGCCTCTTCCTACCCTCACTGGGGGCCTTTGGACCAATCTTCTGGGCCCAGGCCAAGTCCGAGTTGGGCAGGGGAGGGGTTCTTTCCTGGAAAGGGCAAAAGGGGGCCCTCTTGCCTGTTCTTCTCCTTCCACCCCACCTCTCTGGCCTGCCCTGCTGCTAACCTGCCCCCTGGAAGCCCCACAAGGCCAAAGGCCTGCACTGCATTACACCCCAGGGCCTGTTCAACTTCAGGCTCAGGAGGATGGGGCGACCGGAAGGCGGCCCTGGACCTGGCAAGCTGGGTGGAAGCCCTGCCTCGCCCACTTGAGGAGCATCTCCAGGACATCCGTGTGCAGACGTGCCAGCTGTGTGCAAGGCGAGTAAGCTTGCACGCATGCAACAGATTCGAGCACGGACGGGGATGAGCGTCTCCCCGCGGCGATTGCTGTTGCCCTTCACAAGGTGCCCAGCAAAAGGTATCGCGTCACGTATCGGCGGCTGGAATCACAGGGAAAGCCCCCGTCTGTCAGCGGATTAGGTGGATGGGCCAGGATGCCACCGACCTGAGACGCACAGGAGACCATGCAAAACAGAGGAGACTGAATCCACCCGTGATGGCCGCTGGTTTAATTCTCTTCTCCTAGTAGCACGTAAATGACGTTCCTTATCAGGAATGGCACGTGAGACCCAAGGAGATACACAAAGCGACACTGGGAGGGCTGTGCCATCTTGCACAAGGACCTTGCTCTCTTTGAGCTTCAGCTCCTTCCATCGGAGATGCAGATGACGATAGTGTCCGCATCCTTGGGCCGATCAAATGCAATGATCACCTGGAGCCCTCACCTCTGCAGAAGGACAGTAAGAAAGGCTGCATGCATCTTATCCACGTTGTCTGAGGCTCTGGGGTTGAGGCTAGAGGAGTGTCACAGCGAACAAAACGACCCTTCATTAGTCCCCGCTCTGCCCCAAACCAAGCGTCTTCAGGAGCAAACATCGGGCGAACAAAGAGCTGTCCCGCTCGGTGAGCGGAGTATTTTCCATTGCTGACTGGGGTGTTTGTGACCCCAGGCAAAAAGGGACCCCCCTAAAACTGAATTCTGGATTTCTTTTTCTGCTGCCCTTAATTTATAACAAAACCCGAGTCAACTACGGGCCTTGAAAAACACTAGGGCACATTCGGTGGGAGCTCCATACTGGGGAGCAAGTGCCTCCTTTCCTTTCGTACATTTATTTCTATTTAAGATTCTGTGGAAATTCGCCTCTTTATTTGCCACAGTTTATCTTTTCTTATATCTCCGCTTCCAAACTAAATAGCACTAATCCGAATGCATACCTCTCTGCGTGCCAGCGTCTAGCCTTGTGTCTGTGTCTACTGTGTATGTAAATATTGGCAAGTCTCTCCGTGGGTAAATCTGCAGTGTGCACGGTCGGTGTTGTCCTACGGTGTCTCCGGGGCGTGTGTGTGGGGGTGTGAGACCGCACGAGTAGCCACTATCGCTGCCACTCACCGGTCCTGTTCTCCAAACAGGTTCTTCGGACGTTCGGTTTTTGTTCGTAATTAAGACTAAGGTGTGGTTAAAAAACAGAAGTACATTTTCCTGGAAACCAGCAGTCTTCATTTGCAACTTTTATTGGCAAACCTGTGGCTGCCAGTAAATACATTCCTTGGCATCTCCCAGAATGTAATTCATTTGATGAAGCGGCCTCGCTCTTTCTGCAAGGCGCACATCAATTAGAAGGGGCCGCCTGGGAGGAATGCAGCGGGGGCCCGGGCCCGGGTCACCGCGGGCTCCAGGAACAGGCCGGGCCGAGCCCTGGAGTCTGGGCCCGGCTCTCCACGGGGCCCCAGGCGCTGCCCCGCCCGCCGCGCCCCCACCGCGGCCGCCCCCTCCAACCCTCCCCGGGCCAGGCTGGGGAGCCAGGGGCTGAGCCCGGGTGGGCCTCGCGCCGCGGACCGCAGGGGGCGCTCGGGCCACGCGCAGCGCCGCGGAGGGAGCCCCGGGCCAGGCCGCGGCCGTGGGGCTGGGCCCTTAGGGCTCCGGGCGCCCCCTCCCCATGCAGTCGCGGGGACACGTCGGGGGGCGCACGCGAGGGCCGCGCCCCCCGGGGAGGTCAGCTGCGCCACGGCCTCGGGCTGCAAGCGCTGCAAGCGGGGTGGAAGCCCGCGGGTGGGGGCGCACGTCGGGGGGCTCCCGGGGCGCGAGGTCGGAGACCCGGGGGGCCCCCGCCGCCTCCTGCGCGCGCTTGCGAGCTGCGGGTCGGTCCATCCGCGCACCGGAGCCGTCCTGTGACCCGCGCCCCTGCGCCCAGGGAGCAAACATGCGGGAGCGCGCGCTTCCCGGGTGTCCCCCACCTCCTACCCCCCACCCCGCGCCGCTGGCCGGGGCTGCAGGTCCGCGGGGCCCTCCCACCTCCCTCCTCCCGCCTCCCGCCCGGAGCTGCGCGGACCAGGGCCCCCCACCCCGCGTCGGGGCTCGCAGGCCAAGCCCGGCAGGTGCGCGCGCGCACGCAGGCACCTGGTCCCTTCCCGCGCTGGCTCCTTCCCCTTCCGAGGGCGCATCCCCGTCCTGGACCGTAGTGAAGGGCGACGGTTCGAGGCCCCATCCCTCTGCCAGGACACAGGGAGCCCCGAGGCTCCCTTCCCAACTGGCCTGTGCCCCTTCCTCGCGGCTCCGCTGCGCCCTGTGCGCACGGGGCGCCCACCCACCCGACGGGGCGGCCGGAGCAGGTGTCGCTGTCGCTGTCCGCGCAGGCGGCGGGCCGGGCCACCCCGGGGACTCGGGCCATGACATTAAATCATCCCGCCCGCTAACTTCCTGCGGAGGTCTGCTCCTCCGAGGGCGACTATCCAAGGACTTTTAATCGTGGACCCAGGCAATGGGGATCACTTTGCCGCCCAAACGTGATGGGAAAAACAAACGCTCCTTGTTTTGTTTTGTTTTGTTTTGTTTTGGTCTGTTTGTTTATTGTAGGAATTATTTCTGTGCTGAGGACGGGGATGAATTGGAGGTGCTGCGTGAGCACAACCTCTGCTGACCCTCCCAACCAGGAGGGAGAAGCAAGCTGAGCCTCGGCCACCCAGACGTTGGGTCCCCGCCTCCTCTTTCCGCTGAGAAGTCACACTGAAGACAAACGCTACCTTCCTTCCGAGAGAGCATCGGGGTTGATAACGAATAATGGTTACTGACCACCATCCAGCACCCCCTACCCCCGGCTTTCTGGTCTACACCACCCAGGCCGTGTGCAGGACTACAGGCGTTTACCTAAGAGGCTCAGAGATGCCACACGCGCACACACACACACAGGCACACTCGGACTTTGCTGCCCTTGTTTGTGATTTCGGTCTAGTGGGGAGTTTTCAAATCCCATTGGCAGGATAATTGCCTTAATCTTCCAATTTGTCTCTTGGCAGCCAAGGGGGAGATGGTAGGACGGCCGCAGATGGGCAGCCTCGCTCCTGGGTCTGCACACACGGGCTGGACTCCACACACCGTCTGGAGCAGAAGCCCCTCCCTCACCTCCTAAGCCTGCCTTTCCTGTTTTCCGCAGCCCCTGGACCCCGAGGGTCACCCCCCCTTCCCCGCCCTGGAACCCGCGGCAGGGCGGCCTAGACCCCCCGCCGGGCCGGCTTCCTGGGAATATCATCCGAGAGCCGAAAGCTGGATACGCCGGAACTGTGGACTGGGAAGGGGTCCGGGCAGGTCGTGGGGCGACTGGGCTGCCGGGGAGGGGTCGCTCCAGAGGGGTCTCCGCCGAGGAGGACGGTGTGTGCCCCCTGGGCTGGCCTCAGGCCACTCAAGAGTCGTTTCTTGAACTCGGGACTCCCCGGATCCTTATTCCCTCTACTTGTCCTGAATCAAACAAAAAGAGAAAGAGCTCCTTCTGGTTCCCGGTGACCTGCGTTAGGGCACCGTCTCCTCCTCCCCACTCCCCCCAACACACACATTCCTGCGGTGTCACCACGTTCCCGAATCCAGGCATTTCCTGGAGTGCTCGCCACATCTCCCTCGTGCTTTTCTGCAGTCGGGGCCCTGGGGAGGCCTTGTAACTACCGCTGTGACGTCAGGCCCCCTCCTCAGAGCTCGGAACCCCTCGGTGGGCCCCGGGAATCGTAACCCCACCTGGCAGGTCAAGGAGTGGCTGGGAGTTGCCGGTGGGGCCAAGCGACAGTTGGGCCAGACATCCATTACGGCTGTCGCCGCGGGACCTTCAGGCAGCGAGCGCGGGAGGTGTCAGGAAAGAGAAGCCCGAGGTTTCCGGCGGGGGCATTTCTGCCAATTGAGTCAAGGTTTGTTGAGGAGACTGATGATGGAACCACCCCGAGGAGCAGCGAAAAGGAGCCTCAAAAACTTTAGACTCAAAATAAAAGCTTTAACCCATCCTCCCCCGAAGACTTCATTCCTGTGCCTTAACCTTAAAGTAACACCACTAACAACAATAATAAAATAAGCAAAGCACTTGAAATACAGTCAAGCCGTTTACTGGAGGTTTGCTTCCGAGTAAGCTTATAAAACACAAATGCAAATATCTTTTCCTGGCGAATATCCAGAGCTAAACCAGTGGAAAGTTGATCTTTATAAAACTGCACCCCCTCCAGTTTTTTTCACATGCCAGATACTAATTGCACAACGGGAACTTCTACACCCAAAGCGGGGAGCCCGGTGGCCACCGAGGTTCGATCTGCAATTTACACCCCACGCTGCCTGGGCTCCGGGGCTGCGCGGGGAGAGGGAGGGCAGGGGGGCAGGCGACGGTGCGCGGCCCGGCCGGCCGGGAGGCCCGACTGTCCACTGCGAGCGCCGGGCCCGCTGGCGTTTCCCACGTTAGGAAAACAAGCGAGCAGCTCTGGCTGCTTCCCGCTCCGTGCCCTGCCCTGCGAGCAGTGGAGATGCAGCTTAAAGTTCAAATTCACCAAATGCTGGGGTGTTTAGAGAGCCCACCTAATGACCTCCAGGCTGAAGCCAGAGCGCCCCATAAAGCCCCGGCCAAAGGGGACGATTATGTCAGGGTACAGGGACCGGGGCTGGACACGAATTCACGTTTCAAGTCTGGGGTCTTCTCCCTCCCACCCCTTCCTCCCTCTGCGAGTGCTAAGGAACCGTCCAGGACTGAGCCTCCCGCTGACAAATCAAGTGTTGCTTCCAATCTGAGCCCCGGGCCTTGCGAACACCCTGGAAAAGGGAGTTTCAAGTGCCCCAGACCCCAGCAGGCCGAGAGGCAGCTGCCTCAGGAATGGGAACTTCCGGGCGACCCCCCAGCCCAGCCCCAGGCTTGCTCTAGAAGTGGCAGGTCCTCTCCTCTGTCCGAAAGACGCTATTTTTTTGTTTTTTTGTTTTTTGTTTTGTTTTTTAAATGTTCAAGTGACAAGGAGCTGAGCCTGCCACACTCGCCAGCGCCTCTGACATCGAACAACTGAAGCGACAATGAGAATTTTTGTGCAGGGAGGAAGCCGGGATTCCAGCTGGGAAGGCAAAAGGGGCTCCCAACACGTTCCTGCAGTTAAAGATTGTCAGAAATGGGGGGGGGGGGGTGGAGGTGTTAAATGCGTCACACTACTCTTCTTCACGGGTTCCTAAGCTTGCCAGGCCCCCCCACCCTCCCGGCTTCTGGTAAAGGACCTAGTGTTGCGGGGGGGGGGGGGGGGGGGAGGGGAGAGGGGTGTTTTCTCCAGTTGCCAAAACGCAGAACCGCGTTGCAGGCGGGGTGGGGGTGGGGGGACCAGTCCTTGGCTTCTCTCCTTCCCTCGCCTCCCCGCTGCAGCCCGCTGCACCCCGCTGCACCCCGGCCGCCCTGCGAGTCTCGGGCGCGCCGGGCCCCCCAGAACCGGCGGCGCCCGCGCCTCTGCGCCTCTGCCCGCGACACCTCCGTTAGGCGCGCGCGGGGATGGAGCCTGAGCGGGACGCGCGGGGTTCTCGGGCGTGTGTTTGTTTGCTTCTTGTCATCACACCTGCTCGCGTCGCTGGGCCCGAGGCGTGACCCTCCTCTGAGCCGAAGCGTGCGGGGCCCGACGAGAGCGGGCGGCGAGGGGCCAACCTTGGGGGTCGGGCCCCGGCGCGGCGCAGCGGGGAGGTCTGCGGGGAGGCCCCAGCAGCGGGCCGCGGAGCCGAGCGCCCCGGGCGGCGGGAGGGAGCCAGGTGGCCCGGAGTGGGGCGGGCGGAGCCTACCTGCGCACGGTCCGGGCGCGGCCCCGGGGCCCCCTGCCCTGTCCCTACTGGGTGGGGGTGGCGAGTGAGGCGAGGCCGGGGCGACGCTGCGGCGGCGCCTCCAGACCCGGGGCTCGGGGAGGCCGCAGGTGGGGGGCAAGGGGAGCAGCCGGCTGCGGAGCCCGGCGGCCCGCGCGGAGGCGGAGGGAGGGCGGGCGTGGGGCGCCCGGGGGGCCGGGCCGGGGCGCGCGGCCCGCGGGGACCCGGGGGTCCCGCCGGCGGGGAGGCGCGGGGGCGCGGGCGCGCGGGGGGGCGGCCGGGCTGCGGCGCGGGGCGCGCTCGACCGGCGCGCGTGTGGCCAGCCCCGCGGTCCTCCCGCAGCTGGGCGCGGGCCGCCGGGGCTCGGCCTCCGGCTCCTCCGGAGGCGGTTCTCGCCTGCCATTGGCTGCCGCGGCCGGGGCGGGGCGGGGCTCCGCGGCCCGGAAAAAATGTAACTGCGTAAAAAAGTCCTCGCCGGGGTGACGGATGCTCAAAAGTTCAGAAGTTTTCCCCATGCTTCCTTAGGCGGCCGCGCGCGGGAGCCGGCGGAGGAGGTGACGCGGGGCCCGGGAAGGCGGCCGGCGCGCTGCCCCCCGCCCCTGGCCAGCGGAGGGCGCGGGCTCCGGGGCGCGGGCTCCGGGGCGCAGGCTCGGCGCGGGGCGGGCGCGGGCGCGGGCGCGGGCTCCGGGCGGCGAGGGCGCCGGCTGGCCCCGTGCTGCGCGCTCGCTCGGCGGCCGGGAGGCGCGGCCCCGGCCCGGCCCGGCCCCCTGCCCCCGGCGCCCGGCGCGCAGCCCGGAGCGGAGCGGAGCGGCGGGAGGCGGCGGCTGCGCGGGCCGGGCTCGGCGAGCGGGGCCATGCAGGCGCGCTACTCCGTGTCCAGCCCCAACTCCCTGGGAGTGGTGCCCTACCTCGGCGGCGAGCAGAGCTACTACCGCGCGGCGGCCGCGGCGGCGGGGGGCGGCTACGGGGCCATGCCGGCCCCCATGAGCGTGTACTCGCACCCGGCGCACGCCGAGCAGTACCCGGGCGGCATGGCGCGCGCCTACGGGCCCTACCCGCCGCAGCCGCAGCCCAAGGACATGGTGAAGCCGCCCTACAGCTACATCGCGCTCATCACCATGGCCATCCAGAACGCGCCGGACAAGAAGATCACCCTGAACGGCATCTACCAGTTCATCATGGACCGCTTCCCCTTCTACCGGGACAACAAGCAGGGCTGGCAGAACAGCATCCGCCACAACCTGTCGCTCAACGAGTGCTTCGTCAAGGTGCCCCGCGACGACAAGAAGCCGGGCAAGGGCAGCTACTGGACGCTGGACCCGGACTCCTACAACATGTTCGAGAACGGCAGCTTCCTGCGGCGGCGGCGGCGCTTCAAGAAGAAGGACGCGGTCAAGGACAAGGAGGAGAAGGACCGGCTGCACCCCAAGGAGCCGCCCGCCGCGCCCCCCGCGCCCCCCGCGCCCCCGCCGCCGCCGCAGGCCCGCGCGCCCCCCGCGCCCCCCGCGCCCGCCGCGCCCGAGCAGGCCGACGCCGCCGCGCCCCCGCAGCCGCCGCCCGTGCGCATCCAGGACATCAAGACCGAGAACGGTACGTGCCCCTCGCCGCCCCAGCCCCTGTCCCCGGCCGCCGTGCCCAAGGTCGAGAGCCCCGACAGCAGCAGCAGCAGCCTGTCCAGCGGCGGCAGCCCCCCCGGCGGCCTGGGCCCCGCGCGCGCGCTCGGCCTGGACGGCGCGGACCCCGCGGCCCCGCCCGCGCCCCCGCAGCCCGCGCCGCCGCCGCACCTGGGCCAGGGCTTCAGCGTGGACAACATCATGACGTCGCTGCGGGGGTCGCCGCAGGCCGCGGCCGAGCTGGGCTCGGGCCTGCTGGCGGCGGCGGCGGCGGCCGGGGCCTCGCGCCCGGGGCTCGCGCCCGCGCTGGCGCTCGGCGCCTACTCGCCGGGCCAGGGCGCCCTGTACGGCTCCCCCTGCGGCCAGGGCGCGGGCGCGGGCGCGGGCGCGGGCGGGGGCGCGGCGGGCGCGGGCGGGGGCGCGGCGGGCGCGGGGGGCGCGGGGGGCGCGGCGGGCGCGGGGACCTACCACTGCAACCTGCAGGCCATGAGCCTGTACGCGGCGGGCGAGCGCGGCGGCCACCTGCAGGGCGCGCCGGGGGGCGCGGGCGGCCCGGCCGTGGACGACGCCCTGCCCGACTACTCGCTGCCCCCGGCCACCAGCAGCGGCGGCGCGGCCCTGAGCCACGGCGCGGGCGGCGCGCAGGACGGCGGCCACCACCCCGCGGCCCACCAGGGCCGCCTCGCCTCGTGGTACCTGAACCAGGCGGGCGGAGACCTGGGCCACCTGGCGAGCGCGGCGGCGGCGGCGGCGGCCGCGGGCTACCCGGGCCAGCAGCAGAACTTCCACTCGGTGCGGGAGATGTTCGAGTCGCAGAGACTGGGCCTCAACAACTCCCCGGTGAACGGGAACAGCAGCTGTCAGATGGCCTTCCCGTCCAGCCAGTCCCTGTACCGCACGTCCGGGGCCTTCGTCTACGACTGCAGCAAGTTCTGACGCCCCCCGCGCCCGCATCCACCCGTCACCCCCCCTGGACCACCGCCACCACCGCCGCCACCCAGCCCGGCCCCAGTGCGAACTGAATGAATCGGACCCCCAAAGCAGGAACAGCCGAAAGAACCACCGGCTTGCAAAATCGAAACCAAAAAAAAAAAAAAAAAAAAAAAAAAGAATCCGACTTAAAAAAAAAAAAAAAAAAAAGGAAAGGAAAGAGAAAGCCTTGAAAAACATTCACCGAACCAGCGAACAGAATCCCCCTCCAAAAATGCAGCTCACCAGCACAAAGAAAACTGTTTTTCTGAAAAGAGTCAGAGCCACCTTCACTTGGCCTTATCTAAATAGACAAAACGGTAAACTATTTTGTACAGAGACAGCAAAAAATCATGGTTTATTAAAGGACAGTGTTACTCCAGATAACACGTAAGTTTCTTCTTGCTTTTCGGAGATCATGCGTTGTTCCTCCTCTCTCTATCTCTCTCTCTCTCCCTCCCCCTCTCCCATTCCCCTGCCCTCTCTTTCCTCCACCTCTCACCTGTAAGATATTTTATCCTATGTTGAAAGGAGGGGGGAAAGTCCCCGTATATGAAAATCGCTTTCTTTTTATTCATGGACTTGTTTTAAAATGTAAATTGCAATATAGTAATTTATTTTTAATTTGTAGTTGGATGTCGTGGACCAAACGCCAGAAAGTGTTTCCAAAACCTGACGTTAAATTGCCTGAAACTTTAAATTGTGCTTTTTTTTTTTCATTATAAAAAGGGAAACTGTATTAATCTTATTCTATCATCTTTTTTTTTCTTTTTGTTGAACATATTCACTGTTTGTTTATTAATAAATTACCATTCAGTTTGAATGAGATCTATATGTCTGGATACTTTAATACAGCTTTAATTATTATAAGAAAAAAAAAGAGATTTCAGATTAAAACACTAGAAATGACCTATTCTCCTCCTAAATATCTGAGAAATGGAGAAACCCTCTGACTATAACTTGTCAAATTTCACCTAAAAGTCTCTTTTTTGTTTAGATTTGTTTTTCCTGCAACGTCTTCTGCAAAATGTACTCTATAGTCAGCTTGCTTTGTGGCTAGTCAGAAGATATTTTCCTAAACAGGTCTGAGTTGGCATATATACAAATATATATATATTTTTTTTTTTCAGTAAGGACAGAACACGATCTGGACATTTTAAGCCCATGAATCGGCAGTGGTGTTACCACAGTGATACCTGTGTGTAGAGATATGTGAATGTGCCTCCAGATATTCACAGAGGAATATTTGGCTTCTGTATCACATAAAAAATTGTGATGTCTGTTCTACATCCCCGTGAGCCAAATGCTGGATAGATATTTCTCCTACTAATTTCACTCCTTTGTAAGAGGAAAAATAAAGCAGTTCTTTTTTTTTTAAAATGTATGTATATAACTCATCCACATTTACAATCCTTCGTGTGTTACATAGAAGGGTTGGTTAAAAAAATATATATATATATACTGTGGGTTGGAAAGGGATATTTAATCTTTGGGAAACTATTTTAGAAGATATGTTTGTAGAACAATTATTATTATTATTATTATTATTTTTTCTTTTGGAAAAGATTTAAAGCAATAAGAAGGAGAGAAGAGCAGAACCTTTTAGTCTAGGGTGGTTTCTTTTCGATCCATTTTTTTTTTCTTGTTAATTTACAGTTAAACGTAGGGGGCGATCCAGATTGGCCCTCCCCCTTTGTAAATAACCCAGGAAATGTAATAAATTCATTATCTTAGGGCGATCTGCCCTGTCAATCAGACTTTGGAGAGATGGCGATTTGATTACAGCCGATCAGGGCCTTACAGTTTGTTTTCGAGATAATACAGTTTCCTGCTATCTGCCGCTCCTATCTAGAGGCAACACTTAGCAGTAATTGCTATTGCTTGTTGTCAAAATCTGATCATTGTTAAAGGATTGCTGCAAATAAATACACTCTAATTTCAGTCAAACCCTGCTCTCCGTGGCCTCTGATTTGCTCGGGAAGGTCGCAGCGGCCAGGGCGCCCCAGGGCGCGGCGGTCCCCCGGCAGGCAGGCCGGCAGGGACTCGCCCGACTGCTCGCTCGGGCTCCGCCGGCTGTCGCGGCCCGCGGCCCGGGGCGGCCTCGGTGACCCCCGCGGGGTGGGCGCACCCCGGGGCCCTGGCTTGCCTAGGCCCGGCCGGGAAGGGCCGCAGGTGGACCCGCCCCAGGCCGCGCGGCTCTGGCAGCCCCGGCCCCGGCCTCCCTCCGCCGGCCCGCTGCGCGGTCTGCACCGGGGCTTGGCGAGTGTAGACGCGCGGCCCACCCGGCTCTGCAGCCGGCGCCGGCCTCGGGACGCAGCTCCCGGTCGGGGGGCAGCTAATGAGCTGTAATTGCCGCGTGCGTGTTTGCAGCTCCCGCCCCCCGACAACAGCCTGGGGGAGCCCGAGGGAGGCCGCCTGGAGGGATGGAGCCGGCACCCGTGGCAGGGCCGCCGAGCAGCAGGGCCGCCCCGGCTCCAGGCCCCAGGCCCCGGCTGCCGCCTGCTGCTGCGGTGCCCCGCCGGGTGGGAGGTCGCGGGCACCCGCTGCTCTCGGGTGGGCCTAGGGGTGGTGGGTGGCTGCGATGGAGGCCGCGGGCTTTGTGCGAGCGGCGTGCGCAGTGCCTGCCCCCGGGGCCTGGCGGCCTGGCTCCCAAGAGGGGACCGGCGCGCAGCAGGGCCGGCGACCTGGGTCGAGGAGGCCGGCCCGAGCGCAGGGGTGGGCTGTGCGCAGTGGGGCGGGCGACCTGGGTGGAGGAGGCCAGGCCCGAGTGGAGGGGTGGGCTGCGGTGCAGGCGACCTGGGCTGTGGGCGACCTGGGTCGAGGAGGCCGGGCCAAGCAGAGGGATGGGCTGCGGTGCAGGAGATCTGGGCCGTGGGCGACCTAGGTCAAGGAGGCCGGGCCCCAGCGCAGGGGTGGGCTGTGCGCAGCGGGGCCGGCGACCTGGGCCATGAGCGACCTGGGTCGAAGAGGCCAGGCCCGAGAGGAGGGATGGGCTGCGGCACAGCCGGGTAGGCGATCTGGGCAGCGGGCAACCTGGGTCAAGGAGGCCTGGCCCGAGTGGCCTCTGCCCCCATGGCCTACACTCGCGGCCTGCACTGCATCGGGCTGGCGGGGGGCGACTGTGGCTGGGGGCCTGCGGCACAGAACCCGCTCGCCTGGGCCCCGACCGTCCCTGAGCGCACCTCGGGGCACCCGCGCTCTTCCTCCCTGGGAACCCGCGCTCCTGGGGCTGCAGAGGGCACCGCCATGAGCGCGCTGCCCAGGCTTCTGCGGCCCGCAAACAGCCCTCCTAAGCTGCGGGGAGTGTTTACACACTTGCCCAGGGCACCCGCTTCTTAGGCATCACTTTTGCCCTCCTCGGTTGCAAGGTCTGAAAATCAGGCGTGGAGGACGTAGTGTCTGGGAAGGTGTTTGTGTTACACGTACACAGTTATTTCTACCCGAGCTGCCGAAGCGATAGTGCAGGAGCTGTGTTTGAGTGCAGGGTCAGCAGTTCTGTTCATGATTCTGAGTTTTGAAACCATAGAGGTAAATGTTTTCTGCTCCCAATACAAGTGCTTTTGGACTCGCATCCAATTTAAGAAAAAAAAAAAAAAAAACTACCTCTGACCTTATTGAATGTGGGACAAGTACTTATGCCTTAGTGGTCTGCACGTTTGATTTGTACTTTTTCAGCAATGAGGGTATTTTCTTTTTCCTGTAAGATAGTCTAAGAGAGACGTCTTGGTATCTTAACCAACAGACAGGACATTTTGAAATTAGCCTTGGACACAAGGCAGGATCTAGTGGTCGGGATTTGGCTAATTTTGAAATGAGCCTCTGTGGAAAGCTTTAGGATAGTAAGTAGTTTGTGCTTTATGTAGCATGGGTGCATTTATTTGCTTAGCAATTTATACAGTGAGCGAGTAGATGCCAGCATGTTACATGCCATATAAAAACTAGCATTTTGGCATATTGTACGCGTGGTCGGAACGCGTGCTGTTTTCCAGGGCTATGTAGTTAGCAGGGCTTTCTTCACCAGGCTGCATGCAAACAAGCATGCGTTTTACAATTTATCATTCCATGCAGTTTGTGTCATTAATAATCGATGTTTGCAGAGGAATAAGGCTCAATTGTGCTGGTGGTCTGTAAGCTCTTGGCTATTTCCTGCGGGGGTCAGAAATAGGGGTCAGGAAACAAGAGTGCCTTATAGCCCCATCAGGCTCCCCTGAACTTCTATAGGTAAAGAAGAGACATAGGACTTTTGCTCTCCCACCCTGTTCCCTAGGGAGGGGGTGTCATATTTAAGGTGGCGGGCTTTTAGTTTTGTCCTTCATGGTGCAAAATTCCAAGAGAGGCCCTGAATCCTCTGCAGGTCCAGGCTGCCTGGCCAGGCTGCCCAGAAGGGGGACAGGTCCCGGGCACCCATATCGGTGTTGTCCCCCACCGTCAGTGGCCCTGGACACAAGGTGGTGGGAGCAACAGTTTCTTTCTCCCCTCAGCTCCCATCTTACAGCTCCTGGAGAGAGGCCCCCTTTGCTTCTGAGCCTAGTTCTCACTCCTGGATCCGGCCTGCTGTCCCAGAGCCTTCTCTTTAGACTCCTCTCCCCTCCCTGCGGAATGGGTTCATGAAGCCATTAGCTCTTCCCATCGGGTCATAAACAAATGTCCCCTTAAGGGCAAGATTGATAGTGGCCGTGTCATAAAGCTGGCCAGGCAGGTTAGACTCTGTGGGACATTCTTTAGCTAAGTAGGGAGTTTAGAGGGAGGCCGGGAGACTCTGTCATAGTCCTCACCCCATCGAAAGCCGGTAAGCTTACGAGAGAGAGAGAGAGAGAGAGAGAGAGAGAGAGAGAGAGAGAGAGAGAGACCAACAAGCAAGACCTAGTCTGTTCAGACAGTGGTCATGATGGCACACACCAAAAAAAAAACTGCTGAGATTTGCTGTGGGGGCCTAGATGTCAGCTTCAGACACCCCACTTTTCTGAAAGCCTCTATTTCAGATTCTAAGGAGGCTAAGAGGTTCCTTGAAATAAGCTTTCATCAGTGGCATTTTCACTGGCACCTAAACAGAAAGTCTTCCTTTACGATTTGGGCTCGACATTCACAGCTGGACTTTTGTGACCTGATACCTCCTTTACTCTGTCCCTTTTTGAGTGTGATTCCTAATACATAACTGATGAGTTCTGTGTGTCTCTGTATCTCTATCCCCGTCCCTCTCCTTGTCACTCCCCGCCCCAGGCCCTTTCAAAAGACCCTGGGCCCCCAAGTCTCTCCCGGATGTCTCCCAGCTTGAGCTACCTACCCGGTGGCAAGTACGCTCAGGCTCCAGCTCTCCTCTCCGGGTGATGGACCACATGGGGTCCTGACCCGGAGCTTACACTTAGCCCTCTGACCCAGCTGGGGCCACATGTGAGCAGGACTGGCAACCTCCAGGTCCGAGTCCAGTTGGAAAAGGAGCGATACTTCATGAAATGGATTCCAGCTCTAAAATCCATTCAGGAGAATGAAAGCCCCTTCTCCACGACGTTCTCAACGTGATTAGAAGTGGAAAATTGAGCAAAATGTACCATGTCCGCCTTATTGGAAACCAAAATATGGTGCAGAGACCATAAGGCCCGACTTCAGACCTTTGTTGTGTTCCTTTCCCATCTTACCGTGGCTCCAGAAAAACCCTCTGTTTTATATTATTTTTTTTGTTGTTTACTTGATTTTTTCCCTCACTGATTTTAAATTTGCGGCATATTGAGCGTATTATAGGAGATGCAGTAGGATCTGGAATTTCCTTGCATATAGGCCTGAGTCTGCCTTGAAGACTGGAGAGAGGGGTGGAGCAGTGCGGAGACTGCCTGAGAGGAGAGGCTGGTCTGAGGGACCCTCACAGAGGGCCTGACATTGCTCCCGCTCAGAGTCTACCCACCTGCGGTCTGGCCGTGACTCCGAGGCGTGCTTCCACAGGCCTCTTTGCTCTTCCAGGTGGCGTCTCCCTCCATTCTCCCAGAGGCCATCTTCTTTCTTCACTGGTCTGCCCTTGGGTTCCTCCAAGCCCACTGGTCAGCACTGCTGGTCATTCGTACTAAACTGCCCATCTTCTTCCCTTAGCGGGCCCTGTTCCCAAGGAGACTGGGTGGGCTGCTCATTTGCCCCCTAAGTCAACACAGCTTGATGCTACTTGGGTGGGCATGGAAGTGCGATTTGTGAGCCCAGGGAGCGAGCAGTGGGCTGGCAGCCAGGGCCAGGTGGTGGGGCCTCCGGGTTGACCTGGGTGGTGGGACCCCAGGCAGGGCCTAGGGACAGTGCTCGGAGGCGGAGGCGTCTCAGAACCCGAGGCTGGGGAATGAGGGGGTCTGAGGTAGGGCTTGAAGGCTGACTTGGGCTGAGAGAGGAGAGAGGCAGAGACAGATGGAAGGACCGAGAGGAGGGAGAGGGAGAGAATAAGACAGGGCAGAAAGGCGCCCTCCCTCCCCCATTGCCTACCCTGGGGAAAAAGCAGGAAAACCAACACATTTAGCGCCATTAACTCTCAAGGCCTCTGAATTTCCTTCAGTGTATAAAGCAGGTCATTGGTCCCGGGTCTTGTTAACGGTACAGACCCGCAGAGCACCAGAGTCGGGAGCACGTGTTTAGGGGCAACAGGATTCCCAACAGCCTGCCCTTGGGGGAAAACGGGAACTGTCCTGCGAGCTGAGCAAACTCTGTGACCTGCAAGGTGCTGGGGGCGGGGGTGTTGCCGAGAGCAGCGTTGTGCGCCCTCGTTCCATCGAGCTGTGCGCCCCGGGTCCCCACGTCGGGCTGTGCGCCCCCGGTCCCCCACGCCTCTGGGTCCCCACGTCCGGCTGTGCGCCCCCGGTCCCCCACGCCTCTGGGTCCCCACGTCTGGCTGTGCGCCCCCCGACCCCCACGTCGGGCTCTCTCCGTGCAGGGTCCCACCCCCGCCAGCAGAGGGGCCTCCAAGCCGTCCCCCAGCGGCCTGCGGAAGCCCCCACGGCCTGGGACGCCGCTCCCTTCAAGGCCCGAGGAGACCGGCGGGCGGCCCCGGGGGGCAGGCGCCGGGAGAGCCTGTGGTCCCCACCGCCGGGCGCCCCGGGAGCTGGAGGGCCGACGCCCCAGGCAGCCCCTCGGTCCGAGTCTGCGGGCCCAGCTCTGCGCCGCGGGGCCTCCCGCCGGGGGCTCAGCCCGGGAAGGGACTGGGGGGAAGTGGCACAACAGGAAGGCCTCGCCAGCAGGCCCTTCCCAGGCGGCTTCCTCGCCATAAAAAGCCAGACTGCAGCCAGGGGCCTGACCCCTTCCAAATATACATTCCCTTGCCCGCGGCCCGGCACTGCGGCCCGGCCCGGCCTAGGCGGCCTCCTCCGGGCGGGCCCGCGCCCCGCGACTTACGCCCAGCGCCGCGCTCAGGCTGGCGGGGCCCACCCCGCGGCCTCGGGGCTCCCCCCTGCCCTTCGCGGTCTGCAGGGGGACCGCGGACCGCTCCGGGTCGGGGCTGCGGGCCTCGAGGGTCGGCAGCGGGCTGGGCGGGGGGGCGCGAGGCCGCGGGGTGCGCGCCGTCGGGTCCCCCCCATCCCGGGCCCGCGCCCCGCCGCAGCCTGCAGGGCCGGGGTCCCGCCTGGGCCTGGGCCTGGGCCTCGGGCCTCCAGCACCCTGCGTGCCGAGCCGAGCCGGGTGCGCACACGGCGGGCGCCGCGGCCCGACTTCGGAGATCAAAGGGGCTGAGACGGGGCGTCCGCTGGGTGCAGCCCTGACCCCGGAGGAAGGGCGGGAGCCGGGAGCAGGCGGCGGCCCGGGGTCAGGCCGCGGTCGGCGGCCTCGCAGCGCAGACGCTGGGCCGAGGAAAGGGGGGGGGGGGGGGGGCTGTGCGGTGGCCGAGGCCTCGGAGAGGTCCCTGCGGACCGAGCGCTGGGGGGGGGGGCAGGTGGGGCCCGGGGAGCCACAGCCCCGACGGCGCGGTCCCCGGAGACCTGCTGGGCGCCCCGGGGCTGGGGGCGCTGGGGGGCCCTCGGGGCGCTGGGGGAGCTGGAGGCGCTGGGGGAGCTGGGGGGGCTCTGGGGGAGCTGGGGGGGCCCTGGGGGGCGCTGGGGCCCGCGCGGGCCGGGGCAGAGCGGCTGCGCACCCTCTTCGCCCCCAGGGAGTCGGGCCGAAGCTCGTGGCACCAGCACTCAGCGAAGCCCCGACTGGGGGGCTGCAGGGTCACGGCGGGCCCGCGGGGACGCACGCGCACTCGGCCTGTTTGTAAAACCCGGGTGAGCGCCCCCCTGCCCTCCTGCCCCCGCCCACGCGTCCGCTCCCGTCTCTCCCCCTCCCTCTTCCCCTCCCGTCCTGTCCCCCTGTCCCCCATCCCCTCTCCCCTCCCATCCCCGTCCCCTCCTGTGCCCCTCTCCTCCCCTCTGTCCCCCTCCCCTCATGTCCCCCAGTCCCCATCCCCTCTCCCCTCCCCTCTGTCCCCCTCCCCTCCTGTCCCCCTGTCCCCCATCCCCTCTCCCCTCCTCTCTGTCCCCCTCCCCTCTGTCCCCCTGTCCCCCATCCCCTCTCCCCTCCCCTCTGTCCCCCTCCCCTCCCCTCTGTCCCCCTCCCCTCCCGTGCCCCCTCCCCTCCCCTCTGTCCCCCTCCCCTCCTGTCCCCTTGTCCCCCATCCCCTCTCCCCTCCTCTCTGTCCTCCTCCCCTCTGTCCCCCCCCCCCCTCCTGCACACCGGGCGGGCGGCGGAGGCGGCAGCGCGGGGTGTGGGAACCGGCCGACCCGGGGGCGTCGGTGGCGTCGGTCGGGAGCCAGGTTCCGGGCAGGACCCGCTGCGAGCTCCAGCCCCGCCAGGTGCGCGCCGCCGCCACGCGGTCCCCGGGGCTTGGGAAGCTCCCGCAGACGGTGCGGTAAGGTTCACCCGGAGGCTAAGGCACAGGCTGGCCCCGCCGGGAGCCCCGCGCAGGGCAGCTGTCCCGCGGCCGAGCGGGTGCGGGTGCGGGAGCGGGTGCGGGTGCGGGAGCGGGTGCGGGTGCAGGAGCCGCTCCGAGGCCCGAGGGTTCCGAAGTGCGGTCTCGGGGCCTTTCCCTCCGCGGCCCCGCAGCGCTCGCCCCCAGGCCCGGGCCGCTGCCCTCCCGCCGCAGGCAGCCGTCGGGGCCGGTGCTGGGGGCGAGAGGCAGGTGCGGGCCCGGCGCGCAGGTCCCCGCACCCCTGTCCCCTGTCCCCGGGCCCAGGGCTGGGAGCGCTGCCGCGCTGCTGGGCGTTGAAAGCACTTTGGCTTCCTCAGTTTTCGCTGAAACGTGTGTGTCAAGGTGGAAGGTCTCTGCCCGTGCCGGAGCTGAACGGCCAAAGCTGGGAGAGCAGGAAAAGGGGAGGACGAAGTTGCGGGAAATTCAGATTTAAGATGGAAGACGCTGTGATAACTGGAGGGAAGCCCACGGGAGCCGCAGAGCAGAGAACAGAAACACGCAAACAAATCTGTGCTTTTTCACCTTTTATTATTTTTATTTATTATTATTATTTTGATTTTTCACCTTTTAAACCGTGGGAGACCAGGAAGCCGACTGAGCCAACCACTTCCCCCTACGTGAGGCTTCAGGAATAGAGAGAAGGCTGCGACCCAAAATACTTGTGTCCTTCAAAAACTGCTGCTCCAGGCCACTCTGAGAAGAAGAATGTAACGTCCTAACTCCAGGGCAGTCCCATTAAACCCCTGCCCAGAATCCCTCCTGATCCTAAGGAGCTTGTTATGGTTTGGGGCTAAGGAGCCTCAAAACACTGAACTACACGGGGCCACTGCAAGCCTGCAGGGCCTTGGAATGGCCTCGAGGCCTGCGTGTGGGGCGAGGGGAAGGTTTCGGGGGTCAGGGGAGAAGAGGAGGTGCCTGTCCACCAGGGTCAAGGCTAATGTGTTGATTTGTGAGATTTGTGAGAGGACGTGTGTGGCCCTGTGCCGCGGATAGCAGGTCTGGGAGTTGTGTTTTCGAGTGTTTGTGAGTGAATGTGTTTGCGAGACTGCTGCGTGTGACAGCGCGTGAGCTGGCATGTTGTGTGTGTGTGTGTGTGTGTGCGCGCGCGCGCGCATGGGAGGGTTTGGCTGCGTGGCAACGTTTGCAATCATGCATTGGTGAGTGTGACTGTGTGTGCGTGTGTGCCCACCGGCCCTCTCCGGCCCCGGAGCCCGGCCTTCCGGGGCCATCTGTTTCCACTTAGCAGCATCCCGATGGGGAGAAGGCCTGTCCTGGGGCCGCCCCGGAGCGCGCCGCCCGGTTCTCTTGCGTGGAAGGCGGAGGCGCGGCGCCCTGGCCAGCGGGCCCTGCACCCGGGCAGCCACACAAAGAGCCCTCTTTCCTGCCGCCAGCCGCCCAGCCGGGCCCTCCCGGATCATAAACCTGCCGGCGAAGACATTCAGAAATAGTTTACCCGCGATCCCGCGAGCATGTGCGAAGGCTGGAATTCCATTTGCTATAAAGTTTTATTTTATTTTCCTTGGAGGGGGAGTGAGGGGGAAAAGAAGAGTTCTGACCTAATTTATTCTAGGGCAAAATCTTGTATTTCATGCAGAAGTATACACCTGTACACAAAGCTCTGCGTGCCACTCGTGGGCTCCACACGGGCGTCCACCTGCTGGGGTTCACTCAGCGCAGCCCCGGGCCGGGCTCAGGAGCGTGTGTGCCCGTGGGCAGGGCCCGTCCGCCTCCCGGATGCATCGGTGGAAATGGATCCAGTGACCTGAGGCCCAGCTTACACCTCTTTATTATGATTTTTAATCAACACTGATGTAGTTCAAGTGTGCAGTGTCTGACATATATTAGGCACTTAATATAAATTGGTTGACTGAGTACATTAAAATCAGATTTAAAATGTGATCTAGCCCTGAGAGGCGCTTGGAGTCAGTGTGCGAAGAATCCGAGCCCACGAGGAAAGGCCTGGGCTCAGAGACCTCCGGGTGGCTCGGGGGCTTTGGCGTGGAATGTTCCAACAACTTACCTCCAGGTTTCTCCTTCTGCCCCCCACCCCACCCCATTCCTCCTCCTTCTGCCCCCCACCCCACCCCATTCCTCCTCCTTCTGCCCCCCACCCCACCCCATTCCTCAAGGCTTCTTCCGAGGGGCTCCCACCCCTCGCCCCAGGGGATCTAGTTACAGTCAGGGGGGTGGGGGCTGCCTCCTTCCCGCGGGACCTGGGTTCCCTCGGGCTGCGTGGAGCGGCCCATTGTCACCAGAAGGGGGGATGGAAACGTCGGGGCAGGGACCCGGGACAGGGGCGGGGCGGGCCCAGCAGGGCTGCCACCTGCAGGGGCTGGGGGGGGTCGGGGTGTCTTGCTGGAGCCCCTGTAGCGGCTTTCATCCCTCAGGGAACACACGGACCTCCTCTTAGTGCCAGTTCATAGAAAGGCCATTTTTAATAAGAAAAGAGAAAAACAATTTGAAAGGCCCCGATTTCCGCGGTCAAAGGACAGAATCCGAAGTACCCGGGGGTGCGGTGCAGACACCTGGCTGGTCCCCCGCGGCTGGGGAGGCATCGCCGAGGCCGGGTCCGCCCGCCTGCGGCGAAGGCGAAGGGCGCTCGGGCTCGGGCTCGGGTCGCGGCCTCAGGGCGCAGCGGCCTCAGGCGTTCGGGTTGGTTCTCATGAGCTCCACGTCCGCGTCCACCATCTCCCGGACCAGCTCCTGGACCCCGCGGGGGTGGGGGGTGAGGGAGGGGCTCGGGAGCTCGGGCGACAGCCCCGCCCCGGCCGCCCCGCGCCCCCGCTGCGCCCCGAGCCCTCCGGCAGGGGCACCCCCGCCCCCCCGCACCCCGCGCCCCCCGCCCCCCCGCACCCCGCGCCCCGCGCCCCGCGCCCTCTGGCAGGGGCAGCCCGGGCACCCCGCACCCCGCACCCCGGCACCCCGCCCCCCCCCCCGCACCCCGCGCCCCCGCGCCCTCCGGCAGGGGCAGCCCGGGCACCCCCGCCCCCCGCCCCCCGGGCACCCCCGCCCCCCGGGCACCCCGCCCCCCGCGCCCTGGGGCCTGCCCCCCCCCCCCCCCGCCCCGAGGCCCCAGCCGGGGGCAGGCACTCACATCAAAGGCGACCCGGGGCTTCCAGCTCAGCTTCTGTTTCGCTTTGGTGCAGTCGCCCTGCAGAAAGTCCTGCGGGAAGGGGCGGCGCTGGGCGGGCGGGGACGGCGGAGGGCGGAGGGCTCCGGCCCCTCCCGCTCCCGCCGCGCCCGGGTGGGGACCTGGCAGCCCCGCGGCCCAGCGAGTGCCCGGGACCAGGGACTGCTACGGCCACTGCTCCGAACAGGAGCCGAACAGGAGCCGACACCCCGCCGCCCCCGCCCCCGCCCCCAGGCCCTCCCGCCGCTGCCCTCCCGGGGCGGGCCGCACCCGAGGACCCCGGCGGGACCCCAGTGCCCCCGCCCCCTGCCCCCCCCACACCAGTGCCCCCAGGACCCCAGTGCCCCCTCCCCCCCGCCCCCCTAGACCCCAATGCCCCCCTAGGCCCCAGTGCCCCCGCCCCCCTAGACCCCAATGCTCACCCCCGACCCCAGTGCCCCCACCCCCCCGCCCCCCTAGACCCCAATGCCCCCCTAGGCCCCAGTGCCCCCGCCCCCCCTGCGCCCCTAGACCCCAATGCCCCCCTAGGCCCCAGTGCCCCCGCCCCCCCTGCGCCCCTAGACCCCAATGCCCCCCTAGGCCCCAGTGCCTCCCCACCCCAGTGCCCTCTCCCCCCAGTGGTCCCTCCACCCCTCCCTGCCCCGCCCGCAGCGGGGCGCTGGTGCCCCTCATCCAGGCGACCTGGGGGGCCTCGAGCTCTCGGACCCCAGGGCTCGCACGGGGGAGGGGGCAGCACACCCACAGGCACGTAAAAGGAAACCGAAGCTCAGGAGCTCAGGGTCACCGCCAGGAGGACAGACCGGCCTGTGCTCCCGGCGGTCCACCCCCCCCCACCCCCCCCCCCCACCCCCCCCCTGCCCAGCAAGGTATTGGCCAGCGGAGCCGGCTCCTGTGCAGGAAGGCGGAGCAGCCACCTGTCCCAGCGGGCCTCCACCCTCCTCACCCACCGAGGTATCCGCATCTACAGGCACTACCGACCACGGGGTGGCCCCGGGCCTTGCCCTGCAGCTGCTCGGGGCAGCGCCGGCCCTTCCGGAGCCTCCCCGGAGGGCGACTGCCTGCAGGAGTGGCCACAGCACAGGGTGTGATCCTGCTCGGGGCCCTCACCACCACCTCTTAGTACAGGTCTCTGCAGACCACCGAGGAGAAAACCAAGATGAGAATTCCAGGATGATTCGGAAAAAGAAAGGGAGGGAGGAAGAGAGGAGGAAAAGAGACCATTCTGGGGGGAGACGGGCGTTGAGCTCTGCGGGTGCAAATGCTTTCATCCAAGGGTGCACAAGGCGGGTCTGGAAGAATGGGAGGCAGCTTGACGGGGAGCCTCAACCACGGTAAACACCCCCCGGAGAAGGATCCTGGACACACAATGTTAGAGCCACCTGAACCAGCTGCATGGGGTGAAGGCAACGGATGGGTGATGCACCTGCTGCGGCAAGCCCGCCCCAGGGATTTCTGTCTGAGTCCCTGAAGGGTAGCGGGACAGGGCACTCAGGCTGACAGAGGCACAGGGGCTGGGCAGGGCCCTGGTCACAGCTAAGACCTCCCCATCCAAGGCTGTCGCGATGCTCTCGTGAATGAGAGCACAGCAGTCTGGCTTCTCGGAGCATCACCTGTGAGGCTGCAGCCCCCCGGGCCAGAGCAGCGCCCCCGGGCCAGAGCAGCCCCCCCCCACCCCCTGGCACAAGGTCAGCAGTAGCCTAGCCTGACAGCCCTTCCTCTCACCACCAGGCATTTTATCATCTCACATAGTCACAAGTTTGAAAAAGCCTAAGTACTATGGGAAGGTGTTTCGAGACAGCCACAACCCATGGATTCATGTGACTTTTATTACAGTATATTGTTATAATTATTCTATTTTATGATTCGTTATTAATTTATGTGCCCAATTTAGAGATTAAACTTTATCACAGGCGCGCAGGTAGAGGAAGAAACATAGAGTATATGGGGTTTGGTTGGGCGTCCAGCTCTGGGCGGGTTCAGGCATCCAGGGGCGCTGGGGCTGGGAATGGACGCCCCTGGGGTGAGGGGGGCTCCTTACTGTGCCTTTGGGCCCCTTCTCCGACAGAGTAAGCTCAACAGCCCTCATTCTCCATCAGCCATCATTAGTTTTTAGGCTCGAACAACTCAAAACTCCCAAAGGCTTTGCATCTCACAATACGCCGAGGTACTGATTTCCTCTTCCCGAGTGTTGATAATAGTAAAACTAAAGTTATTTCTGCTCCTGACAGTCCATATACAGATTTTTCAGGAAAGGTAGGATACAGAAGTTAATAATGAGCAATTCAACACCGCATGGAGCTGGAAATGTAAGTGGAAAAACAAATTAAATTCTCTTTCCTCTCCCTAAATAAACTTGTATGTACTTCCACAATACTTCTCTATTTTACTCTAAGCGTCACACAAAGATGGTCATTCTTTCCCCCCCCTCCCCGAGAGCTGTGAAACGTGGTGTCATGAAGCAACACCGCCCTCCCTCGATTCTATAGCCGTTGCGTAGCTCCAAGTAACGTGGTCAGTGTTTAATCACGCAGCACTTGCTGTAAATCAACCAGCGTTGCATAGGATGCAATTCATGGCTCTGACCTTATGGTTAGCAAAAACCCTAAAACCCAGTTTGGCTTCAAATGATCTCAGTAGGCTTGGGAAAGGGAGCTTTGTATTGTAATTATGTTTCCTGTATTTTCCTACAAGTAGCTCATAATATAAAAACAACTAGGGAACTACAATTAAGGAGAAAGAAAGCTGGCTCTCCAAAGCTCAGACACAGACATCGCTACCATACGCCGTAAAAGTATTTCATTGAAACCAGAGACGCACCCCGTTCAACTTCCCAATTTAGTTTTGAGCCCAACTCCTCCGTTCCAGCCTAGCAGCTAACTTTAACCTTCTGCCAAGGCTCTGTCTCCCTGAAATTTAATTAGACCAAGAGCCCTTGTGAAGGAAAAGGATGAGGTTCCACCAGAACCAAGCAGCAGCTCTCTGCGCCAGCTGCCGGGGGCTAGCATCCAGACTCGTCCTGTGCCTCCCTCATCGTGGGGCGTCCGGCTTGTCCCACACCTCCCCTTCCCTGAAGGACCTTCTAACTTCCTTCTGTTGTGTCCTTTCGAGAGAAAAGGCAGCAAATGGTTAGGCCGCAGGGTTTGGGGCACAGGGTGCACTTGGAGGGTGGTGTGGGGACGGTGTGGCATGGGAGCGCCGGTGGCTCTGGAATGACAGCGCGGACCTAGAACGCAGGGCCGCCTCCTTATGGAAGCTTCAAGAAGCTTCTTCCTTACGTGAAGAGAGAAGGGGCCCTGGAAGCTTGATCCCTACCTGGACGGACGTCAGCAACTAGCTGCTCAGCTCGCAGGACTGTGTGGAGCAATGGGGTGGCGGGGGGCAGATGAGGTCACAATATAGTTTCCTTTTACATTTCACAAACCTTCTCCACGAGGGCGTGATCAGCTCCTCGGGACGAGAGAGAATGATTCATCTATTTTTGCTCTTTGCTTCATTTTTGACAGTTCAGTTCCTTCTTTATTTATAGGCTTAGAGTCGTAGGATGACAACAGGGGCAAGAGCTGATTAAAGAGAAGATTTTATGTACAGTTTCCAAGATGGACTTTGTGCGCTGGGTGGTCTGGAGCTTTTCTTAAAAAAAAAAAAAGAGACAATAAAGCTCTGGGAAAAATTTAAAGCATTTCTATGTGAATATGACATTTCCTGAACTCTGGCTTCTGGTGTCTTCAGTGTTTCCATTGCTGTTCCTTAGGTGAGCTATACAGTTTCAACATGTGATTTATTATTGTCAAATTCAATTAGGTTTAGCTGAGCATTTTACAGCAGCACAACAGCGTGAGCGAGGAGGAAACGTGCATGTCCAGATGCCTGGAGCCCCCTGTCTTTCTCCGGGGCTCCCTGATGACCGCTGCCTCGCAGACCTTCAGGAGCTGTCCTCGGCCCGCGGCTGTCGAGGCATAAACCCCACAGGCCCAGTGCCAATGGCCCGGGTTGCAAACAGTGGCACGGTAGGAGGGCATGTTTTGCTGCAGCAATTTTTCAGGCTTTCCTGGCTTATGTTCTTGTTATAGTGAACTGATAAAGGGCCAGACCAAATCCTGGAAAAGTCATTAAGCCAGTTCCTGAGCCCACAGTAGTTAACATAAAATCCAGAAAAGGAGACACCATGCTGTGCTATTATCTTCTACTCAAACTACAGTCCCCTTTCCTCAGATCTCCTGGGTGCCTTTTTATCTCGATCAAGATAACGACACATCTTTAAATTACACCGGTTAGTTTTCTTTCCTCCCTTCACCCCCGCCCCTGCCCCCCAGCCTTTTTTTTAAATTTTGAGGGTTGTTTAACACATTAGATGCCTTTGACACCCACCCACTTTCCCTAAAATCACTGTGGGGACTGCTCTTAAATAGACTGATGGCATAGGATAACTTCTCAAAGTTCATGGAGTCATGCTCTCTGTCTCCCCTTTTCACTGCGGTTGTGTTGGGGAAATTTTAATATTTATTTCAAATTATGTGTTGGATACGATGTTTCTCAACAGGTCAGCCTGTGAGGTTTGCAAAGCACATCTGTTTAGGTGGAGAAACATTTTGAAAGCGTGAGCTCTTTTGGCAGGATGTTGTTAAATTTCTAATGTGCATATTGAAATAAATTGACTCTTGAGTGCTATAAATAAGGAGAAGATGTATAGACAGGGGATGTTAATAAAGAAAACTAAGACCAGTAAAAGCCCTGGTTACACATCTTCAAGAGTTTAAAATATGGAGCTGTGAGGAGCACTGGATATTCATTTCTTTCCTTCTACTTTTCAGAAAAAAAAAAAATTGAGGAATAGCTCAGGTTCCAAGGGAATAAAAGAATGAAACAAATTTGGTTCTTGATCTAACTTTATGCTAATGTGGAGTGAGCAGGAAAACTTTACTCTTGGGGAAATGCTTCTTTTTAGAGACGAAGAAATGCTAAGAACAAGACAAAGCAAAACAAAAAACCAAAAAAAAAAAAAAAAAAAAATCAAGCAAAACAAACCAGCAAAATGGACCAAGCCTTAAAGTCGTTCAGAGTATCCCAGTCAAGATTCAGGACGCGCAGCCGGGAGTCGGTAAGAATGAGAAAAGTCTGAGAAAGTCTGCAATGTGGTATGTGTCCCACGGGGCAGTTTAAAGCCCTGCGCCCAGGAGCCTCCCCAGAGACGGAGGGAGTCTCCATGCGGAGGCCGCGGCCTAAGAACCCTATGGAACATTCCCCCCTTCGCTCCTGCTGCTGGCTATCAGCACAAACCCAAGCTGCAGCCAGGCCGCTCCTTACTGACAAGGGCCGATAAGAGACAAGAAGAAAACAGCGGGCTGTCCCGTCTGCTCAGGAAGCGGGACTCAGTGGGACCGTCCCTCAGCAGCCCCCAAACAATGCTGGGGCTCAGCCTCAGGGAAATTGAGTCAGTCAGCACCCGCTCCAGAGCTACTGACAGAGGAGATAAAGTGGCAAAGGAGCAAAACAGAGTGAGCAGGCCCTGCACTGTGCCCCTGTCCTCAGTTCCCTGGGGGAGGCTGCTGGGGGGCACATGGCACAGGGCAACATGGGACACCTGTGCACATAGACTGAGAGCCTGCAGAGCCCCCATAGCCTCACGGATGGCACCTGTGCACCTAGACGGGCAGCCCGCAGAGCCCCCATCACCCCACGGATGGCACCTATGCACCTAGACGGGCAGCCTGCAGAGCCCCCATCACCCCACGGATGGCACCTGTGCACCTAGACGGGCAGCCCACAGAGCCCCCATCGTCCCACGGATGGCACCTGTGCACCTAGACGGGCAGCCCGCAGAGCCCCCATCACCCCATGGATGGCACCTGTGCACCTAGACGGGCAGCCTGCAGAGCCCCCATCACCCCACGGATGGCACCTGTGTACCTAGACGGACAGCCCACAGAGCCCCCATTGTCCCATGGATGGCACCTATGCACCTAGACGGACAGCCCACAGAGCCCCCATCGTCCCATGGATGGCACCTGTGCACCTAGACGGACAGCCCACAGAGCCCCCATCGTCCCACGGATGGCACCTGTGCACCTAGACGGGCAGCCCGCAGAGCCCCCATCACCCCACGGATGGCACCTGTGCACCTAGACGGGCAGCCCACAGAGCCCCCATCACCCCACGGATGGCACCTGTGCACCTAGACGGACAGCCCACAGAGCCCCCATCGTCCCATGGATGGCACCTATGCACCTAGACGGACAGCCCACAGAGCCCCCATCGTCCCATGGATGGCACCTGTGCACCTAGACGGGCAGCTCGCAGAGCCGCCATCGCCCCCATGGTCACCTCCACCGGTGGCCTTGACTGTGAGCCCTGGTGGTGACCATCAGGATGTCCACAGTGACCTCCTGGACGGTGCCTCTGGGCATCTCTAGGATCCTGTGACCCCTCGTTGATCCCATTTTTCTGGGTTGGGGACCACTTATTTTCAGGTGATAGCATATGTCATTTGGAATCAGGAGCTGTTAAGAGCTACCCAACAGAGGGAGAGAACCCGGCCCTGTCTGCGTGCAGGCCCCCCCACCCAGCCCAGCAGAGCCTCCGTGGGAAGTGAGTGAGAACACTGTCTTCCCCATGTGTCCCCGTGTGAACAGAGATGCGGGGTGGGGTGGGGAGGACCCAGATAGGGGAGAACCCGACTGATGGAGTTCACGGTGCCGCCTACGTATCGATGCTGCTTCCCTCCATGTGTTCTAAACATACGGTCAGCATACAAAGTGAGGTGGCGTTAGGCAAAGAGGTGACACACACAGACAACACGATCGCGTGGGGGGAATGTAGGACTTAAACACGCTAACTGCCTTTTCAGTAGTTTTTTAAAAATACGGCGGCGAGAGTCCCTTCAGGCAGTCATGCTGGAGACGTGTGGAGGCGAGGACAGTGGGCCATCATCCTGCGTGGGGTGCACACAGACCCACAGGGTATCCATGCCGTTCCTGCCCCCCCACCCAGGCCCAGCTTCTCCTGCCGCGTCTGACGGGGCACAGGCATAGGGTGGCCCTCCAGCAGGGTCCCCAGAACCGTCCTGCCACGTGCACCCTCTGGCCCCGGGGGCCCCTGGGGCCAGTCCTGTGCAATCGGGCTCTGAGTGAGCGAGCAAAGGAAAGCATTTCTTAGAAGCTGTGCCTTGTAACTTTTGGGGAGCTGTCTGCTTGTAGGTCGGCGTTTAATCGGTTGCTTTAAATAAAAGCATCAGGGAGATTTTGGGGATGAAGTCTTGCATCATACGCATTACGAGGTGCCATGCCCTTCTGTACCTGTTGCACATCCCTAATTGTAATTGTAGAGTTAATTTTTGTTGTTGTTGTTAGCTTCATTTCTTGATCCCCGGTGCTTACAGGAGTATCAAGCTGGGGAAAGCTAGATTAAGTGCTGTAACTGGAGCCCTCTTGGTTCTGATTTCCTCACTGATCTTTGCTCCAAGCAGCTGATACGGGGGGCTGACTCACAGCTGTGATGCAGAGCCAGCTAATGAAAGGGAGATAAGATTGTTAGTGACCTCAGCATTCCAGGCTTCAAAGCCAGCACCATCTTCATTCGAAATTACTGGTTACTGTTAATAACTGGATCGAGGGTGTAAAGATTTACCCATGCTGGTAGGAGGTGACACAAACCCCGAGGAAAGGAGATAAAGCAGCTTTAAGTGGGCTGATTAAAGATTGTTGTGACCTAATTGGCGAGTGGCGCTCCGGAGCGTGAGGAGCAGGCTGCCTTTCTTTTGCCACTTGGAGGACTTTTTACCCTCAAAGCACTTTACATACATCAGCTAATTAAATCTCCAGACGATCACATTCAAAATGCAACTCAAGAGATCTTGCATCCGTTTCAGGTGGCTGCTTCCTGGGGACGAAAGCACCGCACAAAGCGTCTGTGCGGGTGAAAGCCCGACTGCCCTGACGCTTACCTTCAGCCTGCCTGTAAGAGGAGGCACCTCGCCACCAGAGAGAGCCAACTGGGGCCACGGGGACCCCAGTCGCCATCAGGGGAAGCGTCTCCCCTTCAGCTCGATCCCCTCCAGTTTGTCAGGAAATATGCCCTGCCCCTCAGAAAAGGCTCTGCCCTCCCTCTGGATATCAGTGCTAAGAATATTGTAAGTAATCCGAATGCCTCCACGGTAGAGATGGGGCATTTTTTCCTTTGGGGTTTTTCTCAATTTACATAGTATCATAGGTCACTCCAATTCAAGAAACTCACTTCAGTAATCCTTCCAATCCTTCCAATCTTTCAATTTATCCACCTGTCCATCCATCCTTCCATACATCCAACCATCCATCCATCCATCTCTTCCATCCACCCATCCATCCATCCTTCCTTCCTTCCATCCATCCTTCCATCCATCCTTCCATCCATCCATCCATCCATCCTTCCTTCCATCCATCCATCCATCCATTCATCCATCCTTCCATCCATCCATCCATCCATCCATCCATCCTTCCTTCCTTTCCTTTCCATCCATCTGTCCTTCCTTCCTTCCATCCTTCCTTCCATCCATCTATCCATCCTTCCTTCCATCCTTCCTTCCTTCCTTCCATCCATCCGTCATCCTTCTCCCAACCAGAATAAAAATTAGACGGCAGGGTCATTCAAATGTACATCTCTAGATTCCTTCAAACATTCATTCCCTCACTAACTTGTTAAGAAATTCTAGGACTAACCTGGCAGCTGACTACATTCAAATTCTTGTTTTTCGGTTGTTTCTCTGGGGATTTTCGTACTGAGGAGAAAATTAAGACACCTACGATGATGTTTGTTAGTAAGGGTTTTGAGAGGCATGGAGAAGAGTATTAAGACAGAGACTAGTTTCTCTATGATTTTTATCTATCCATCATTTTGTTTCCTATCGTCACGGTTTGTAACGAGTTTACCTGGCTGCTGGGGGTCTGTACGACATGTTACCTTGCATTCTTTCTTTCGTATGTTTCTAAGAGGAACAGAATCCTATACCTGAACACATCTATAGAGAGATTTAAACAAATATTGTGATTAATGTCACAAAGCCCTCAGTGGTAGGGTTTTGGACGAGAAGCCAGGATTTCTGATTCTTAGTCCAGCGCTCACAATGCTCAGTAGTTCAAACCCTCACTACAAAGTCCTATAAGCAATACACTTTATACTTCATTAATTTAAGTGGCACAGAGATCTCTAAAGAATAAATACTGTGTCAACATATGGAAATATCAACATACTCCAATGCTAAAAAAAATTAAAAAAAAAAATACTCCAATGCTGAAGGAAAGAGATGAACAGAGAAGAGTAGGTCCAGTATGATTCCACGTGTGTGAAGTTCCAGTACCCGCAACCTAACTGATGGCGACAGATGGTAAATCAGTGGTTACAGGGGAAGAGGATCAACAGGGAAGGTGTGCGAAGAAACTCGAGTGATGTTCTTCATCCTATGGGAGTGTAGCACACGTGAGCGCATGCATTTGTCAAAATGGACCAAGATACATAGTGAAGGTCTGTGCATTTCCCCGTATACAACTTATATCTCAGCAACAAAAGATCTGTAGGCACCACCGCCAACACAGAGGTATTGCTGGAGAGACCTGGCGTCAACATCATGGCTCAACCACTTAGCTGTGTGGCCGTGGGGGGCAAGTTCCTCAGTCTTTCTGAGCCCCGGGTTTCAAATCTGGGGAAAACACCACCACCCATCCTGCAGAGTTGTGAGGAGTCAAGATGACACATGGACTGTAGCTACCAGTGCGTCTGATTTATTTTACACTGTTAGGGCTAGCTTTTGTAAGGTATAGGGAAAGCTATCCTTTTAATTTCTTGTAGTAACCTCATAGATGAAAATATAATCCTTTTTTAAAAAAAGGTTTTATTGGGATTCCTGAGTGGCACAGCGGTTTGGCGCCTGCCTTTGGCCCAGGGCGCGATCCTGGAGACCCAGGATCGAATCCCACGTCGGGCTCCCGGTGCATGGAGCCTGCTTCTCCCTCTGCCTCTCTCTCTCTCTCTGTGACTATCATAAATAAATTAAAAAAAATAAATAAAAAAGGTTTTATTTGTTTATCTATTTATAGCTAGTAGTGGGATGGGCAGAGGGGAAGGGAGAGAGAGAATCCCAAGCAGACCCCGCACCGAGTGTCATGACCTGAGCCGAAATCAAGAATCTGATGCTCAACCCACTGAGCCACCCAGGTGCCCCGAGAACGTAATTTTTTTTAGTGAGTTGTCTTACATGCTTCTATGTTACTTTAACCTTGCATGTAGCCTGACTTCTCCTATTTTAGATCATCAGTTTTTGAATAATTGGAACCAGAATATATAGGATTTTGTATTCGACTTTTCCCCCAATTATCGTGAACGTCGCATATGCTCCTGACTGTTGGTTGCCAAATGCTTATAGTGTTGGAGCTGGGGAAGCAGCCGTGGACAGGCCAGGCCCTCGCCGTAAGCGGATGTTCTGGTAGGGAGAGAAGGTCAAGAGTACAGGAGACGAGAGAGACCGTGTCAGCTCCGGAGGTGCCGGACTAGCAGTGTGGAGGAAGGCAGCGTGATAAGGAGTAGGAAGGCTGTGTGGGAAGGCCTTCCCAAGAGGGGACACAGGACCGAGATTCCAAGGACCAGACGAAGCCAGTCACAGTGAGTCCTGGGGTAGGAGGGCATCTCGGGGGCACTGCAGGCACGCGGACCCGCAGGGAGCAGTACCCCGGTCCAAGGGTCAGAGACAGGGCCGCTGGGTCTGGACAGAGTGACGAGGGGCTCCGGGCCCAAGGCGAGGTGGGAGGGGTGGGACGGTCAGGCCTGCTGCGTGATCCCGGCCTTCCCCGGCAAAGCACATTTCGGAGACCTTGCTCCGGATCCTAAAGCGTCCGCGACGGCCGGCCACCAGCACGGGCAGGCTGCCTCGGCCAGTTCTTAGTCGGATTTTCAGAGGCCAACACAGTTTTTTAAAGCGAGCATGGGCTTGACTTTCAGCTTAATGTTTAAAAGGGCGGAGGATGTACTTTTGTCTGGCTTGCTCCAACCCCTTTGCTCCCAAAGAAGCTGTCACTCTAGGGATCCCTGGGTGGCTCAGCGGTTTACGCCGCCTTCAGCCCAGGGTGTGATCCTGAAGACTCGGGATCGAGTCCCACGTCGGGCTCCCTGCGTGCAGCCTGCTTCTCCCTCTGCCTCTCTCTCTGTGTCTCATGAATAAATAAATAAAATCTTAAAAAAAAAAAAGAAGCTGTCACTCTTTGATGTGCCGGTGCCACCCACCCAGAAGCCTCCAGCCACATTGAGGGGATCAGGCCCGGGCTCCTTCAGTTGGGGGTCGGGACCCTGCCCAGCTGGGCCTGGGACGCGGGGCCTGAGGGACCTCCTGGGGCAGAGGGCAGGAGCCGGCCTGCTGTGCTGGCACCTGCAGGGTGGGCGGGGCTGCCTGTGGACCTGGTGGCCCACCAGTCTGCCCTTGCCCCGTGCAAGCAGAGTCCCCGCAGCCGAGGGGGCCATCCACACCCGCTCCCCGTCGGAAGCCACCTTCCTCTCCGCCGGTTGTCAGGGGACTGGGCATAGCCCCGAAACTTGCTTGGGTTTCCCTTTTTTAAAAAAAAACAGATTCTATGTAATGACAGTTCCCTGAGCTGCAGGGAGACCGGCGTTCGACCCAAACCGCGGGGTCGGGCTCGCGCTCTGAGCCACTGGAGGCTTCGGGTGCCAGGCCCGAGCGCGGGAGGTTTGCACGTGGCGTGGGCGCCGCGTGGGTGGGGGGGGGCAGCACTGGGGCGGCCGAAGGCTCCCCGCGGGGCTGAGCCCCGACCAGGCCCGAGCCAGAACCTTTCGGCTGCGTCAAGCGCGTTTACAAACGCTCGCAGCGAGGTCACCTTTCCCCTAACCTCACCGCCTCCATTAGGGCCGACCTACTTGCAAGGAAACGCCTTGTACGTTCGTTCACCTGAGTGGCCCCTGTCCCTCCACGGACACACGGCCCTGTTGTGGCTCTCGATGCGATGCCCACGGCCCGCAGCTGAGGAAGTGCGGTTAGCTCAGGGGCCGGAGCCGGAGCCGGGGCGGCCCATGCCTCCCCGGCCCCGCAGGACGCTCCGTCCACGCCGCCCTACCCACATGGCTGCTCTAATCTCTGGCTTGTGGCAGGAGGAAGTCCGAGAGGCGGCCTTTCACATGACATCATAAAAGCCTGATTTATCGCCAGCCACCAAACATCTAGAAAATCATAACATCCTTTCAGGAAAATGCAGTGGAAAATAGTCCGCTTGGCTTTGATGGAGCCCTGGGGGGGACTCCTAGCGCGGTGCCCTGCACAGCAGCCCCTGGCAGTGCCCCGCCGGCCCTGGGGCGGCCTCACACAAAGCCCGGCGGGGCCGCCTGCACGGCTGCCCCCGGGGAGCACGGCTTTAATGTCGCAGAGAAACAAGGCCTTGGTCCCTGCTCCGCCAGAGGCCCTGAAACAACACCGGAGCGTACGTGAAAATGCTCTGGAGACCGGGGCTCCACCCGGGTGTGAGGAATTATCGATCACAGAAATGTAAAGGCCACACAGCCCCTCCCAGGGCCCGCGGCGGGGCAGGGCCGGGTGCTGGGCCTCCCTGGGGCCCCGGCCGTTTGCTCCCTCTGCCTTCCTGGCACTGCCCGGGGGACACGGCTGCGCTTACGCTGCCTCCCCCGGAGGGTTTCCAGAGGACGGTCCTCCGTGCTGCCATCCCTAATGACTAAGGGGGCCAAGAGAGGACGGACAGGACGCGCTGCGAACGTCGGGGGCTGTTGGGGGGCACATCCTTCCATGTGCGGGCTCCCTGCTGCTTCTCCTGCTCCGTGGGCTGATGAAAGCACCAGGCAGGGCCTCACCCTCCCCCGTGTGCGGCGTGCACACCTCACTCTGCAGAGACGCTCAGGGAGGGATGAGGCTGCAGTCCCGGGGGGTTCTGGACTCGGGCTGCATCAGGCCCACGGAAGCTCACGGGCACTGAAAGTGGGCTCGTCTTTGTGGACTGACAGCAGTTCAGAAGGTCCTGGGCCCGAGAGCCAGCCACGGCAGGCTTGTGAAGATTGGGGCAGGGCTGACGGGCCCACTCGGGGTGGGAGGGCTGGCAAAGGTGAAGGCCGGGACTTGGTTCAAGGTCACGCCCACTGTGTCACAGCGACGCCTCAATTGAGTGGTTCGGGGACTTCCGTGGATCAGACTCCCGAGCGCCTACGCAGCCCCGTGCAGGGGCCTCGGCGGGTGCTCAGCGGAGGGGAGAGGCCGGCTTGGGGTGCCCAGGGCCCGAGCCCAGCAGCCCTGTGCACCCCGTCAGCTCCCGGAGTGTGCCTGCCCCCTGGAAAGGCCTCCCCAGGGGTGTGTACAGGAGGACAGGGGGTGCAGGGCTGAGGCCTAGCTCTGGCCTGCGGGTGAGCTCCTGGCCCCAAGCTCTCCTCATCTGTAAGTGAGGGGAGGGACGGACCCCAAGGACTTGTATGGTTCCTCCTCCGAGACCCTGCTGGTGCCCGCACAGCTATGCCCCTGCATCGGTCCGCACAGAGCCGTTCCTCGGAGCCGTGGCCCTCGGGTCCTGCTCCAGCGGGGCCTCCGTCCGGCTCAGCCGCAGCCCTGCACTTCGAGTTCATTCCAGGCAGAGCGGGGCAGTGGGGGGAGGGGCTGGTGACCGAGTGCAGGGTCAGGTGACAGAGGCCTTCTATGTCTGGTTGCACCTCCGGCCGGCGAGGCTGGGTGCTCACGGCTGGATGGCCCTGCGTGGGGGGCATGGGTGGGAGGCAGGTGGCCCGAGGGCGGAGGCAGGGTTCGGGTAGTGAGGGGCTGCACGGGGCCCAGGGTGCCCTGGGCCTTCCCACAGTCCCTGCAGAGGCACCCCCGGACGTCTGGGGAGCTTTCCCTGTCGCCGGCCAGACTGGCTGTTTCCAGCACGTTGCCTCCCCGCCGGAGCACAGAGGCACAGGCGTGCAGGGCGAGTGGTGCTGACAGCGGAGCCGCTTGCCACAGACACAAGTCACAGGGGAGTGGCCTGTCCTGCCGCAGTGTGGCCGGGTCAGCAAGCCTTGCTCTCGGCCTGGCTCTCGGCCAGGTTCCCCTTCCGGGGCCAGTGAGCCAGCCCTGGCCGTTCAGGACCCGGGTGCCGGGCGCTTCGGCTGCCGCTTGCTGCAGAAGTCGGGGAAGCCCTGGGCCCAGTCACCAGTTTAGGGGTGGGGGCGCGGGGAGCCCTCAGAGCTGGCGGTGGCGACAACTACGTGCGGGCCCCTCGGCCCATCTGCAAGCGGGTCATCGGCCCAGCCCCGTGCAGCTCCAGGAGGAAGTGAGGCTCCGGGGAGAGCCCAGTGTCTGTTCACGGTAGGGCCTGGATTCGAACCCAGGTCTCTCCGAGCAGCCCTGCAGGGTCACAAGAGGGGGAGGGGACTGCAGCCCTGCAGGACTTGGGGCATGGAACCCTTTCCAGAGTAAACACCCCCGAGCTGGGTCGTGAAGAGTGAGTGGGAGGGAGGACAGCAAAGGGCAAAGGTAAAGACAGCGTAGGTGTCGGAGCAGGGGGCGAAGGGCACAGAGGCGTTAGCGTCTCCGGGACTGGTAGTGGGGGCGTCGGGGCTCCGTGCCCCGGGCTGGGCCTGAGCGCGAGGCTGGCAGGGCCCCAGCGCAACCCCGGCACCCACACTCACTACCCCAGCCTCAGTTTCGTTATTTTTAAATGTGTCACATGCTACCTGTAAGGCCGTGGCTGCGCCAGGGTCTGGGCTGCCCGATGCCCCGCAGGCTGCCGGATGTGCCATGTGAGGCCCAGGGCTCCAGCAAGAGGCCCTGGGGCCGCAGTTGCCCTGTGCCCATCCTGCTCTTCCTCGTCACTGACTTAAGCCTCAGCCTGAAAAGCAGGTGCACCGGGCAGAGGGACTAGGCTGCGAACCCCAGTTCGGCACTTGTGAGATGAGCACCGCGCCCGGAGCTGTGGCCAGGACACGGGGGCGGGTGAGGCTTGGCCCGAGGGCCCACAGCTGTCCTCCGCCCCCTCCCGGGCCCAACTCTCTGCCTGCCCCCTCCGAGCCCCTGCCGACCTCCGACCTCCTTTCCCGCTACACCTGACGCACTGTGCCCCCTGCCCGGCTGCGGGGCTGCACGCACATCAGTGGGGGGAGCCCATGGGGGGAGCCCAGGACCCCGCGAGGATGCCACTGAGGGACACGGGTCAGGGACGCCGACATGTGGGCAGAGTGCGGACTGGCCGGCAGGGAGGAGCGGGCCGGGTGCTCCATAGCTCTGCGCCCAGGGCGCCCCTCCAGCTGCCAGCCCTGCACACTCACTAGGTGGTTTCCAGCCAGTGTGTGGGCTCATTCTCCCGGGGACCTCACGTGTAGGTCATCTCCATGTCGCAGATGAGGGAACGGGGAGTCAGGGAGTCGCCTAAAGTCACGGAGTCGGTGGGGATGGAGGGGAAGGAGCCTAGGCCTCCGGCCTGCTTCACCCCGCAGCCCTCTGCCTCTGACCACTGGGGCTCCTTCCCCCGATGGCATAAAAGCCCCCCGCAGGCAGAAAGCGGTTTGAGGCCCGCTGCAGGGACTCGCGGGTGCAGGTGCGAGCAGCCTGCGGGGCACAGTCTCCCCTCCCGGCGCCCGTCCAGCTCCTGTCTGTGCCCGAATCCTCCCAGCGGCCCTAGTGTAACGGCTCCGTCATCGGCCCGAGCTCCGAGGGGGCGGGAGGTGCCTTGCCCACCTGCCCCTGTCCTCGGCACGTGGACGGTGCCCGGCGCCCAGGAGGCTCCCGGCGAGGAGCCGCGACGGATGCGGGTGCTCACACCGGAGCGGTCCAGCCCCTCCCTCGACGCCCGCCTGTTCCCTCCCCTGCTGCGCCCTAACCATCACCGGCCCCTCCCGCCCCTAAGATCCTGGTGGACGTCGGCGCTTCTGTATTTTGTCCATGTCATTCATTTCCAAATCCTTCGCTGTCAGATTTCCGTCTCACGGCCCTCGGACTACAGGCACTGGATGACGGTCCCCCTTCCCTGAGGACCGCGTTTCCCGGCTGCAGCGTCCCTCCTCTCCCTGCAGCGATGCCCATGTTGTCAGAGGCTCGTCCTGACGTCCCTTCAGTTAGAAACCCCTATTAGTTGCCAAATAAAATCCAAATTCTCCCACTGACTTCCAGTATCTGACAACGTGATCCGACCTACTTCTCCGGGTTTACTCCCTGCCTTCCGCGCACGTCGGACAGCCCAGCAGGCCCGTGCAGGCTCAGGATGCCCCCACCCCCCGTATGCCCCCGCCCCCGGGGACTGAGCCTGAGCACACCCGGCTCGGTGCCACGAGGCTGGAGGGGGCGGTGAACTCCCCGCGGTCTCGCTTGGCCCGCCCCAGCCCCCGTGGCGCGGGGTCAGCCCCGGCCCTCCGCAGCCGGGGAGGACATGGCTTTGCGCGCGGCCCCCTGCGTGGCCCAGTCACTTGGCTCTCCGGCTCTGGGTGTCGGCTCAGATTGTGGGTTGAGCCCCGCGTCGGGCTCTGCTTCGGAGTCTCCCCGCTCCCTGTGTCCCTCGCTCTTGCTCTCTCGCATAAGCAAATAAGGTATTTACAGAAAGAGAAAGAAAGCACTTTGCTAAAAGGCGACAAAGACCTGGTGGGGGTCGGGGGAGCTGAGCAGGGGCCGGGGGACCCTCTCCCTCTCCAGGGGAGCAGTGGCCAGGGACTCGGGAACCAGCCTGCCCGATATATGACTTGAAGCTGTCCTCTTCGTGAGGAGATGGCCTGTCTGCCGAATCCTCGCACTTACAGAGCATCCGATTTGCCACGGAGGCGGGACGCGGAAGACGCAGGGGATCGGGGCGCGGCTCAGAGCCCAGCAGAAGCAGCAGAGCCCAGCAGAAGCAGCAGAGCCCCGAAGTCAGGTAGTCCCCACAGCCCCGGGGAGAACGGGGAGAAATATCACCTTGCCTTCGGCGTGCAGGGGCAGGGATTTGGGCTGGGATTTTTTTTTTTTTTTTTTAGGAACAGTCCCCAGTGGGCAGAAGGGTCTGGAAGCGTCCATGTGGCTGAGACTCCAGTTACCCAAGCCGCCACGGTGCCTCCAGCTGCACACAGAAGCCAGTCACGACGGCTCACTGGCCCGGGTCGTGAGCGGGGCCAATGGAGGGGAAAGGGAGGAGAGGTGGGGACCCACTCTTTCGTGGGGCAGACAAGGCCCCGCAGAGAAGAGGGTGTCTGGGCTGAGTCCTGCAGAGTCCCGGACGCCTACTGCAGCCACCTGGGAAGGGCCAGCCGTTGCTCCTTCTAGGGTGGCCTCCGCTCCGTCTGGACCTACATCAGACCCGTCCCCGGGGAGCCAGCTGAGGGGCCTCTGGTCTTCCCCCAAGGCCGGCGGCTCTACACTCTTCCCACTGACACAGCTCCATGTGCACATCCTTGGGGTGCAGGGGGCATCTTCCCAGCGCAAGGGACGCGGTGTGCCCACTGCCCTGCCGTCTGCCTACAGCGAGCCCAGGACGCTGCCCTGGAGGGCGGACCCCACTCCTTGGTGAGAGGCAGCAAGGCCTGATTTGATGAGGACAGGCCTGTGCTCTAGGATCTGGCCAACGGTGTCCTCTCCTCTCAGGATTTTCCTACTATTGTTCCTTCCAGGTGACGATGTGAGCAGCGTGACTCCGCGGGAAGGGCGGCCACAGGCAGCCCCGTCTCCTAACACACCCGCACATTTCGGCCTCTAGGCTTGTGTGAACGCTGCGCTCTCGGAGTTGCACACTTGTCAGGAGCTGCCTACGAGCTGCAGTCGGTAACCAGGAGGCTCCACAGGCCGTTTCCACATCACCCCCAGGGCTGCCCCCAACGTCTGGCTTCATTTGGTAACTAGCAACACAATGGCACTGAATTTACCTGAGAAAAACCTACAAAAAGCATCACTTCCACTGAATCCTTATTCCTCGCTGTTCTAGATGAGAAAGTTTCCAAAGACTGTTAAAAATAGATAGTTACGGGGGATCCCTGGGTGGCTTAGCGGTTTGGCGCCTGCCTTTGGTCCAGGGCACGATCCTGGGGTCCCGCGATCGAGTCCCACGTCGGGTTCCCGGTGCATGGAGCCTGCTTCTCCCTCCTCCTGTGTCTCTGCCTCTCTCTCTCTCTCTCTCTCTATGTCTATCATAAATAAATAAATAAATCTTTAAAAAAAATAGTTACGTTTTCCTCTCTACAAGGAAGAGCACGGCTCTTGCTTCCGCAACCAGAACGCAAAGCTGTTTTGCACAGAGCGCTGAACCTGCTAGCTTCATGACCCTCGCGTGCACAGGGGGCTTAGGTAATCACCGCTCCTGGATCACGAAACATCGCAACTACCAACAATTTTAGATGAAATCACTCTTGTAAAATAGCTGCATTTTATTGGCCTAAGTGTAAAAATACTGTGGTGGTTGCTGGCTGCGGGCTCCCTCCTTGGTGTTTCTGCAGGCTGTGGCAGAGAGTTCTTGGTGATAAAGGATCTAAAACCTAAGCCATCTTCTCCCTACGGCTCTTCCTTGACTTTATTGCTCTGAATCTGAAGATATAACATAATGGCTGTAAAGCCAACACTATACAGAATCAGAACCAGAGAGGACATGGCCTTTTCCTTTTTAAGGCAAGCTTTTAAAATACAGAAATGTCATTAGAATTATTATTTTTTTTAAAAGAAGCGTTAACTTGGAATATTGCTACAAAACAGCACTCACATGCCAGGTTTCAGATTTTGCTAAAAATCACCTGCCGTACAACGGCTTCGGTGGCACAGCGCATCGGCCCTTTCTGGCCATCAGGGCCCTGTTGGAGACCGATACTGCGATGCGGCTCTCAGCAAATAGATCTGGGTGCTTGGAAGACATGAGACTTCCTCGCTGTGGGGTTTGTGCACAGTCTCGCTATGACTCACCTCCACCAGGTATGCATCACTCACCCCTTAACAGATGAGAAAACTCGGTCTCAGAGGTCAATTTGGGAGCTCACACTATCTGATGATTTCTCAATCTCAGTTTAACATATTAGACTCATGTGTTACGTGACAACAAGGTTAAAAAGTTTGTGACATTGTGTATGTAGCCTCTTGTCAAGCACAAGTAGTAATACATTTTGATTTTCCTAATAATGCATCCGTTAAACAGAGATTCCTAGAGGAAATGGAATCCTCTATTATTGCACCTTGTGACATGAAAGAAGGGTGTTACACAAGGCACGAGGGCAACAGATCCAAGTGTTCTTGCCCTAATTACTCCATCTTGTTCATGTGCAGGCCAAAGGGCGGCTGTCTTTCCTTTTGCTGCGTTCCAACTCATTCTCAAACAAAAGGCCAGTTATCGTAGTGGGTTCTTCCTTCCAAACCATCTCTTCTTTATTCCTGAAGGAAAGCTTATTGTATCCTTCTCTAATAAAGACATTTTTACTGTGCTTCAAAGGTATCTCTTAGATGTTACGGTCCTAAGGCCTCTTTAAGAAAACAGTCTCAACATGTTTTATTTCTTCATGTGGGTGACTGGCTCCTGGTTTCACAGTTCCCCAAATTCATCTTCCAGAGCGCCCTAAAAAGAACACAGTGAACTTCCCAGCACGCCTCCTGGCCAGTGAGTCTGAGCCTCACCTTATGGAAAAAAGGCCTTAGGTAACTACCTAGCGGCCTGGGGTTGTGTGAGCAACCAGCCACCTGTGCGTGGCCTCAGTTCCTACAGCTGGGGAGGGGCAGGGCTGGATGTGATGTTTGGGGCGTCTCTGGGATCTACAGCCTCTTCCTTCCCTGGCCTCGTTCTGTGGAGATGGCCGTCCACACGTGCACTCGTAGCGCGAAGAGTGGTGAGCCCAGGGCAGACGGAGAGGATTAACTAACGCCTCTTCTGACAGCATTCTTTTTTTTTTTTTTAAGATTTATTTATTTATTTATTTGAGAGCAAGAGAGAGAGAGCGAGAGCAAGAGAGCACGTCACAACCAGGGGGACCTGCGGAGGCAGAGGGAGAAGCAGGCTGCCCCCTGGGCGGGGAGCGTGATGTGGGGCTCCACCCTGGGACCCGGGGATCGTGACCTGAGCCTAGGCAGACCTCAACCGACGGCCACCCTGGCGCCCCTTCTGCCCGCGTTCCTAGTGACCAGCTCCCCTGGAGGAACACAACTAGTGACTCTACATTAACTTCCTTACAGGGCAGGAGAGGCTCCCCGAGGTGCCCCCCCGAGTGTGCCATGGATGGCGCGGTCCTGGGGCACCTTTTTAAGAATACGTGAGGGGCTCCTGGGGGCTCAGCGGGTTTAGCATCTGCCTTTGGCTCAGGTGGCGATCTCCGGGTCCTGGGCTGCAGCCCGCATCCCGCTCCCTGCTCAGGGCGAGGCTGCCTCTCTCTCCTCCTCTGCCCCTCCCCTCCTCTTGCTCTCTCTCGTGAACTGTCTCTCAAATAAATAAATAAATAAAATCTTAAGATTAAAAAAAGAACATGTGAGATGTGCCACAGTCCATTCATAACCAGGCACAACCAGAAAGGCTCCAAGGAGCCTGCCAACTCTTATATCATTTTAATCACCAACTAGGATAAAATACGAGAAGAACAGAGGGGAACCTCTCCCCGCTTAACTCCATGTCTACTGATTAAATGTTTTATAGAATGATGGCAATTTTTTGGGATTGGGAAAAAAAAACATGAACAAATGAATGAAACAGAGAAATAGCTAGCGAC
Organism: Vulpes vulpes; assembly: GCF_048418805.1. Lineage (NCBI taxonomy): Eukaryota > Metazoa > Chordata > Mammalia > Carnivora > Canidae > Vulpes > Vulpes vulpes. The sequence continues at coordinate 99,150,510 of NC_132791.1, read as the reverse complement.
CTTGCCATGCCCCTTTGGGGAGGCAGGGCCAGTCCCACTGCCTGGGACAGAACCAGATCGACCATGAAAACTGGTGAGAGGCCTTCCTGGACCCCTCCTGGGGTGAGAACTAGGCTTGCTGTTCAACAGGTACGTGTTTCCTTTGAGCACCTTATCTCAATAATTATGGCCACACTGGGTTTCACCACCATCCACAGTGTGCACACTCCCCTTAGATCTAATCAGGCAAGGAGCCACTTTGGGGCTGGCAAACTTGTGCCTGCTGTGGCATGCAGGCAACAGCCCACACGCACCCCCATGGCTGGTTCTCATCAGGTCTTAGCTCACTCCTGTCATGCAGGTTAGCAGCACTCAGTGACGAGTTCCGAGTCCGGCTGATCTAAGGGAGTGCCCTGGAGGGAACGGCTAAGGCCCGGTGCCCTCTTCTCAGGGGCTGTCCCATGTTCACATTCTAGGATTTGCACTTCTGATCTTTCCTGGCAAGGGACAGAGAAGGGAAGAAGACATTCTTCTGGAACTAACTCCCTTCCAGGATGCTCCAAGAGCCTTGATTTCTGGGTCTTGTGTCATTGAGGCCTCCTTTAAGTAGAAGGCAGTTGCGCAGCTCTGCGATCTGGGATTAGAACGCACGTGGATCCCTTGCCCCAGATACAGCGAGGCCAGGCTTGCTACCCGTCCTCCATTTCTGACCTCAGGGAAAGTGGATATAGATGTGGGCCTTAGGTAGTGTTAGGCAGGTGGGACTGCTGGGGGTTTAACGTTTCTGGGATGCTCTCTCTGGACCTCCCTGTTTGTCTTTATTTTATCTTTTTAAAAGATTTTACTTATTTATGGGGGAGCAGAGGGAGAGACTCTCAAGAGGACTCCCCTCTGAGCGTGGAGCCCAACTAGGGGCTCGTCGTGCGGCTCCATCTCACAACCCATGAGGTCATGACCTGAGCCCAAACCAAGAGTCAGACGCTTAAGTGACTGAGCCACCCAGGTGCCCTGATCCCAGTTCATCTGTAGATGGAAGTCAGGATCTCTGCCTCCCAGAGCCATAAGGGGGGCTAAGTGAGACGACGCATATGAGCACCCGTAGAGCCGGGCCCTTCATGATGACAGAACCATTCTTCCTTCCTGTCCCAAGCAGACAACTGCACATATGCCTTTTCTCCAAGCACACATTGGCCCAGAACCCCAGGAACTTCAACATCACATGCCCAACTGGCTGTCCTCTGCACCGCACATGCTCGGAACCAAACATTCCTTGTATTATGGTCTTTTTACTGATAGTGCTACAGAGCTCCAGACACTAACCTGAGCATATTCTTGGCAGAACTGCCAGGTCTGAGGTCGGTAGGAAGTTTCCTAAGAAACTGGTTTTGGTTTGTTTGCCTGCCAGCTCAGACACTGCTTAAGGTGTCCTGTCTCTGTTCCCTTCATCTCTCAGGCTTGCTTGCTTTTTATTTCAACTTTCTGGTTCACTTTTGGTCATGCAGATCACCAACCCCCTGGGTCCCTGGCTTTACCACATCTTTCCGCAGGTTGTTCCACACCCAGCAGTCTCCCTGGGGTCCTCATGCTGGTCAGACAGGCTTTCCCTCTCTGACCCTCATGGCATCACCTTGATGCACTCAATCAGTGTCATTTCTCATCTTTGCTCTTGATGTATTCTCTAATTTGTCTTATTCAAATTGGACTGTAAGCTGCTCTAGGAAAAATATTCAGTTTTTCCATTTTCCATGATCAAGCTGTGCTTAAAAAGGGCCTTCAAAAACGAGTGCCAAAAACACAAATAAATGGGAAGACATCCTGCGTTCATGGGTAGGATGACTTAATATCGTTAAGATGACTACACTAGCCAAAGATATCTATACATTTAATGCAATCCTTATTAAAATCCCAATGGATTTTTTTTTTTCCAGAAATAGAAATCCACACTAAAATTCACAGACTCTCAAGCGATTGAGAACAGAGAAAAGAATCTTGAAAAAGTTGGAGGTCTCACACTTCTTGGTTTCAAAACTTATTATTAGGCTATGGTAATCAAAGCAGTGTGGTATTGGCATAAAGACAGGTGAACAGACCGAGAGAATAGACTAGAGATACAGGAAATAAACCCTCACATACATGTCAAATGACTTTTGACAAGAGTACCCAACGCCATCCAATCGGGCAAAAGGACAATCTTCAACAAATGGTGTCGGGAAAGCTGAACATCCACACGCAAAAGAATGAAGCTGGACTCTTACCTTAGGCCGTATACGAAAATCAACTCAAAAATGGATAAATGACCTAAACTTAAGGTCTAAAATTATAAAACCACCAGAAGAAATCAGGGGAAAAGTTACAGACATTGGATCTAGCAATAATTTCTTGAATAGGACAGCAAAGGCACAGGCAATAAAAGTAACAATACATCAATTGGACTACATCAAAATTTAAAAGTTTTATGCATTTTATCCACAATGACCAGAGTGGAAAGGCAACTTACAGAATAGGAGAAAATATTTGCAAATCATATATCTGATAGGGGGTTAATATCCAGAATATATAAAGACCTCCTACAATTCAACAACAACAAAACAACCCCATTAAAAAAAAATAGGCAAAGGACTTGAATAGACATTTCTGCAACAAAGATATACCAAGAGCCAATAAAAAAATGAAAAGATACTCAACATTGCTAATCAGTATGGAAACTCAAATCAAAAGCATAATAAGATACTACATCCCACCCATTAGGATGGCTACTACTTAAAAACAAAACAAAACAGAAAATAATAACTGTTGGTAAGGATGTGAAGAAATTGGAATCCTTGAGCACTGTTGGTGACTATGTAAAATGGTGCAGCTGCTATGGGAACAGAGTAGGGAGGTTCCTCAAAAAATTAAAAATAGAATTAATATATGTGCTGCCAAAGTGAGTACTTAAAGATAGAATTAATATAAGATTCATCAATTCTGCTTCTGGGTATCTATCCAAAAGAATTAAAAGCAGAGTCTCCAAGAGATATTTGTACATCCATCTGCATAACAGCATTATTCACAAAACCTAAACAGGCGGAATCAACGCAAGTGTCCACTCACAGATGAATGGATAAACAAAAATGTGGTAGATACATGCAGTGGAATATTATTTAACTTTAAAAATCAAGGAAATTCTGACACATGCTACATGGATGAACCTCGAGTGAAATAAGCCAGAAACAGAAAGACAAATATTATAAGATTCCACTCGTGTGAGGTACCCAGCGTAGTGGTTAAGATTCCCAGAGGCAGAAAGTAGAGTCGTGCCTGCCAGGGGCTCTGGGGTGGGGAGGACGGGGAATTATTATTTAATGGGGGCAGAGTTTCAGTGCTGAGAGAGGAACGAGCTCTGGAGATGGGTGGTGGTGATGTGAATGTAGGTAATACCGCTGAACTGTGCCTTGGAAAATGGTTAACAGTAAATTTTAGGTTATGTACACAACATTAAAAAAGTACTCCATTAATACTCAAAAATGAATAAGTCATTACTATACTGAATTTCCAACTCTCCTTTATCTTTTAAAAAGGGTCACACCAAAACTACTCCTTTAGGTGGTATCTGAGCTTCAATTTTTATGTCATCAGCACTTAGCACAGCGCTAGTTATGTCATGGGAACTCAGGATGCTGGTTTTTAAAAAAGTACAGGGATGAATACATGGATTCTGATCATTCCTTTCTTAAATTTCTCTCTAAAAATTATTTATTGTTAACACATAGTGTTCTGTTGGTTTCAGGTGTACAATATAGTGATTCAACACTTCCACAGATCACCCAGCCTTTTTTAAATTTCTAAAGCTACTCATTGAACTATTTCATGTTCAACTGATATGTATATAGATAAATCTCTCTATATATCTGTACATATATATGTATAACTATATATACACACATATATATGTTGATATACATCATATATATTTCTTTTTTAAGTGACGAATTTTCCATTTATATAAAATATTTATTTTTAATTATTTTTTTAAGTCGAAAGCCTTTAATATTTTAAATACAAAACTAGGAAGAAGAATATAATGAATGTACACGTGGACATATTGCTCAGAATCCACAATCCAGAGCTTTGTTTTTGGCCGTGACATAAGTTACTATAATTTGTTCAGAGTCAAGGTCACAGCTTTGTGTCGGGGGCATCCCAACGCCCAGTGTCCTACAAGGAGCCTGAGATGGAGAAGTGGCTGGCCTCGATCACGCAGATGCTAGCCGGGAGGCCCAGGACGCCTGTCTTTGTACCCCCAGGACATGACGACAATCTGCCAGATCCATGATGTGGAATCTCTTTATTTCCAGTTATTTATGCAAGTGACTTATCTAATAAGATTAAGCTTCCAACAAGACTTGGTGGATTTTTCAGATATGGTTAATTAAAATTTCCTTTAAAAGTGACCAAGGCTAGTGGTCTCCAGTCACTGGTATTTGAGTTCTGGAACTGCCCTCACCGCTGTCTCTAAGCGCTCAGTCTTGCTTCTGGAGCCCCGACCATCGGCAGCCCGTGTGAAGACACGTGGGGTCCGATGGCAGCGGGGCCTCGCAGCTGTGCGCTTCGGGAGAGAGCGTTACTACCTCCACCCTCAGTTACTACTTAAGTTGCTAAATTAGACCCAGATTTATCCTTTTCTTTGTCAATGAGGAAGCAATTTATTCATTTTAGAAAAATGTTTTTTGCCCTCTTCGTTTCTTTTCCCCTGTTCCCTAGGCAGATTTACCACCGCGAGTCACAAACCCAGGCGCACACGAGGTTGCGCTGGCAAAGAGTGCTGCAAGGTGAATCAGCACCTACGGTAAGGGAGGCTGACTTAATTATTAGAAAGCATGACTTGATTATTTTCCGATGCCCGTTTGGCTGCTGGCGGTCCACCGTGGCCCTTCCTCCCCATGCCTGGACTGAGCGGCGGCCTGAAGGCCGGGGACGTAGAGTGCACTGCTGGAGAAGGGCCCAGGGCTCCTTCCAGGGCTCCCTCACCAGGAAATCATCTACAGTATGTTTCCAAGGCACAAGGGAAGAGCGAGGTCTGGCCTCCCAGGAGACCACGCTGGAGGCTTTCTCTAGGGGGACCCGGTGCAGGTGTGCGGATGGACATCGCAGCAGGACCCTCTGCTCCATGCAGCACCCCATCCCTGAAGTCAAACTTCCATCCTGCACCAGACCGATCATAGACAAGAAGCTTGTCCGGCGGCAGGATGTGCGTACGCCCGAAAACCCATGATATATTGTAGTGTGGTCATTGCCAAGCGGCTCTGCAAGAGGCCCGAGTGATTACGACTGCTGAGTTAACTCTCTCATCCAAGATTTGGTGTCGCAGGCTGACGGTGGGTACAGCATCCCCATCTCCCTCCTGGTGCATACGAGATGGGTTTCGGCCTGCACGGGGCGGCCATCGAGCCCTCCGTGTACCCAGGCAGGCCCCAGGGAAGTGGCTCATCTGGTGATGTGGATCACGCAGCCGTGCCGCACTCCTCCAGTGAGGGGGACACTTGAGCGGGTTTGCTCTGCCACAGGAGGGGACTCAGGAGCCTGACTCATGGACAGCTGACATCTGACCAGGAGGCCATCAGATTCCTGGTGGGAGAAGGCCAGACTGTGCACCCACGAGCACGGTGGTGTCTCTGTCTCGGGGTGGTCTTCGCAGAGAGGGCTGGGAGTGAGGTGTCGGGGGGACAGAGCCAGGACGGAGCCTGTCTGGCACGGGCCTGCAGACAGGGTCCATTAGGCTCCGGCTGGAAGGGGCGCTTACGCGCTCGGCAGGTGCTGCAATGAGAGAGTCTGAGCCCGGAGACGCTGGTCAGGTCTCGATATGACAGCTACACGGCGGATCATAAAAACCAGATGAGCCAGCAGATAACTGCTATATGGCAACTTGTGTCACAATAAAAATGTCAGTTTTCTGTATTATTTTACAACATCGACTTGCTTAGGAATGCTTTCAAGCAGGACACTGATACCCTCCACTGTTAAAAGCAGACCGAGGCGTTTACTACCCGTATTCACATGGCTCTTCACTACCTGGGCTTGTGAAGGAGGCCAGACTTCCTGGCCTGAGTATTCCTTCAGCAGCAGCAACCGCTTGGGCGTTGTAAAAGGTTTTCATCAAAAGTGAGAGTCACTGACAGGCACCGGGGCTCCTCATTCCTGCCTACTCGCTTTCTTCCTCCCCTGAGACTTAAGCAACAACATTCTCTTGACTTTTTTCTTTACTCTTTGAAACGATTCCTATAACAAAGAACTCAAGTGAAAAACCTACATTATAAGTAAAACTCTCCCTCCCAACCTTTATTAAAGTCTGAGATGAGCTCTGTGGATGGCGTCATGCTGGCCTGGGCCTGGACCCTGGGCTCCTTTCTTCAGTTGCGCCTTGCACAGGGCTGGGGCCCCGCACCTCCCGAGTGTTCTCAGAGAATAATTCAAGGCTGGGAGTTTGCAAATAGATACCCAAATGATGATAGAGAAAACGTGGCCCTGAATTCTCAACCAAAAGACATTACTTTGAGGGCTATCTTCTCTGCAGTTGGGGTGGTCCCTCATGAACGGGCTTGGCTGCGATTCTTCATAGTGAAGAGGCACCTGATGCTGCTACCTCTCCGTGGGGACTTAGGGGAAAAACATCAATTACTAGCCAGCAGTTGCTTCTCTAATAAGCACACTTCGACTTGTTCACCGGTTGAAAGCTGAAGTCACAATTTGTGAAATTTCATTTCATTTACAGTTTGCCCGCTTGGACTGAAGAGCATTCAGTACAGTTCGCTGCCTGCTGGCCAGGACACCCAGGGCTCCCTGGCAAAGCCCGAGGGTCTAACCACCTCGTGAGAAGGGGGGAATCTGTCACAGGCACCATGCGGCAGGTGGAAGACTTGCTTTTCCATTAAAAAAAAATCTTTATTTAAATTCAACGACATTAACATGTGCTGTATTAGCAGTCTCAGGGGTAGAACTTAGTGACTCATCAGTTGCATACGACCCCCAGTGCTCATCACAGCACGCGGCCTCCTTCATGCCCATCACCCAGGTACCCCACCCCTCCACTCATCTCCCCTCCAGTGACCCTCAGGTTGTTTCCTAGAGTCCTAGAGTCTCTTACTGTTTGTCCATTTTCATCTTATTTTATTTTTCCTTCCCTTCCCCTATATTCATCTGTTTTGTTTCTTAAAGCCCACATACGAATGAAATCATATGGTATTTGTCTTTCTCTGACTTATTTCACTTACTCTTATGCAATGCTTCATGTACTTTCTGATATATGCAATCATATCAAGTCCATGAAGAAAAAAGTAATTTCTTGGGATGATTAATTTTTTTAAAGAAAAAAAGAGATTGATAGTTCTTTTAAAGCATAAAAGAGCAAGATTAAAAAATCTAGCAGTATGTTCACAGTCCTTCATCTCAAAACCATAGAACCTAGAACACTAAGAGCCCCTGTGAGATTACTTAGTGCAGTTCTCCTCTCATACAACAGTGGCTGAGGCACCAGCCCCAGGGAAGTCAATGTCTTGACCAAAGTCACCCTGGCAGCATGGTGGTGTTACCCCAGCATCCTGTTGTTGAGAATGTCCAAGGAATGAGGAAGGTGAGGTGCAATGAGAGTTTGCTTACAGATGACAACGTTGGCTGGGAGTGGGGAGGTCCTGAGAGTTGTCCTCTAATGTCTCAAAGACTCACATGGGTGAGGGATTGGAACTATTTGGGGTATAGATAAATATGGAAGTCATGTGGAGACAGGTTTTAACATAGAAAACATAGCTTTAATGGGAAAAAAAAAACACAACAGCTTTCTGACAGTAGAATGGGCCTCCTGCGTGCTAGTGATCAACTCTTCATCACTGAGCAGAACAGACGCTCGTTGGCTTCTGTGGGGCTATGTGAGGATTTGTGCATCAGGTGGGAGGCTAGAAAATCCCACTGCTGGGTTGGGTAGGAACCTGGGAGATGGCATGCTGGGAGTAACTTTGGGGCTGGCTTTTTTTTTTTTTTACGACTTTATTGTCACATATTTTACGTATCATATAATTCACCCATTTCAATTGTACAATTTACTGATCTTTGGTTACTTGAATAAATTAAGCAGCCATCACCATACAGCATTCTTAGAACACTGTCACCCTAATAAGAAGATTTCACAGGGACACAGATGTCCTCCCTTGGGCCAAGGCCGTCTAGTGAGGGGCCCCCTCATCCACACCAAATCCTGATGGTGTGTATCACAATCCGAGCATCTGGCTGTGGGTGGATCAGATGTCGCATCAAAGAACAAGGGCAGGAAGGAAGGGCTGGATGGAGAGGAGATTAGCGGCTAGGTGAGAGCCCTGGGGAGGTCAACGCCAGCCCACGGGTGAACCAAAGGGCTAGTGTTGTGAGGTGGCGCCAAGATAAGAGCATGCTCCTTTTCCACTAGTTCTCCTCAGCCCCTTATAAGATCCTGGTTATAATAAATCTGTTTCAAGTAGTGGACGCTTTTACTCTGACAGCTTTCCATAGCAAACTTTAGAGGGCCTTTAAGAATAATCACTTGAAGAAGACTATTACTCAGGAAACTGAAGCTAGCTGCTAGCAAAACAGATGATCATCACTGTAATGTCTATTTTTTAAAACAGCAACATCTATTTTCAATCCACTTTATTTTCCTAACAAGTTAACGTATGTTCACCAGAAAAAGGGAGTCCTCTTTAAACTCAGGCTCCCTGCGGTGCAAGCCCAAAAGAAGTATCAATGGCTTGGACACACACTCTGAGAGCAGAGCGTGCTTGGCTCCATGCCCTAAGTGTGTGTCACGCTGCTCCTCCATCCCAAAGGACCTGCTTGTGTTCCTACAGCAGGTACTTAAGTAGCACCTTGAAGAAAATAACATGCATGCTGTTTTATGTACATGCTCCTACTTCCTTGCTTAAGCGTGCTTGGAAAGCCCCTGATAATCATATCTGGAGCAATCATGAAAAGGGCAAGGTAAAGCCACCAATCCATGTGCCAATTAAAATTCAAGGGGCCTTATTCAAGGGGATTGGGATAATTTTTTTTTAAGGTAAAGTCTAGGATTTTTCAGCTTCAGGAGTTTTGAAAATCTTGAGAGTTAATTCTTCATATAAAACTCTGAAGAGTGGGACTCATAATATCTTTAAGCTTACAGCACCCAACATCTAAAAAAAAGAAAAAAGAAAAAGAAAAAAAAACAACAACACCAACTATCCAGAAAAACTAAGAAAGCCATTTCAGCTCTTGGAAACTTTTGAAAATACTGCACACATAGCATGTATTTGTCTGGAAAGGCTGATGAGGAAAAGAATGTAAGGGGTCACAGTGGTACTTAAGCAGAAGAAAATGAAGATGAATGTTAATGAATGAAAACTAGGTAGGAATTACATTTTTTGTTAGAGTTATCAGGCACAGAGTGATCAAACCTGTAAGTTGTGGGACGTAGTCTGTTCGGCTCGCTTCTTCGATCAGATGGCTAAGAGCCACATCTCTAACAAGGCTGGTGATGGATTCCTTTTATTCTGATTATTAGCAGTCTCATACCTGAATACAACCTACCTAATTGGTTTGTGAGATATAAGCAATGGGGCATTACAGAAGATAATGGCAAATCTAAAATCCAAATCCCACTATAAAACCTTTTAAAAATAGACATGACCACAAAAGAGGGGTGCAAAAGATATTCATGCACAGCACCTGGAATCTTTCAGAGAGCTGCCTGGAAGACAAGTATATTAGGAACTCTCATTCTTTCCAGCACAGTTCCATGGATTTGCAAATAAATCAGTGCTGGCCACACCATATGGCCTCCATTTTCTCCCATCTTGACCTTGAGATATGGCCTGAGGAGACCGCAAGTCCCAGCAAGCAGTTTTCAATCTATATCTGAGCAGCACCACATAAAAGATGAAAGCAATTACAACAAGCACCATTTGCAGCAAATACCACGATGCAGTCCTCTCAGCTTCTGGAAAATTGCTAGGGAGCCCTGTAACTGGCCCGGCATTTGGGCACAGGCCTCACCGACATCTTTTTCAAATTATAAATCCATTTGGGCTAAATTCTCATGGGTTGTGCCTTAGATCCCTGAGTGGATTGCACAGCAGGTGCTATTAGAACCCAGTCGTAATCAGTGAGTGATGGTCCAGGAACCTGGGAAGGTTCTAATAATAAGCAAGGACTATCATCAGGATACTTAAACACTTAACCAGTTTTGCATCTTCAAAGCACTTTACAAACATTAATTAATTAATATACACTATCCACCCCTGTGATGTAGTTAAGTATTATTATCTCCGTTTGACATACAAGGAAACAGACAGGTTAAGTGGCTTGCTCCAGGCCACACAACGAGCCCCGAGTGGGGCTGGGAACGCAAATTAGAAGCACCTGATGCAGACTCGCACCCAGGTGTGCAGGTGGCGTGGTCAGCTGGCCCGCCTGAGCCCTTGCTGCCCGGGGCCCAGGAGCGCCTCCGCCGGGGGCGGCGTGGAGGAGGCGGTGGCTGCTGACGGCCTGCCAGGGGACGCTGGCCCGCGGGCTGTCCGCTGGGCCCCGGCCTACGGCACCAGCTGGGGCCCCGCCTGAGCCCTTCCGACCCAGATTAGAGCTGGAGGGAGAGTGAGCGAGCGGGTGAGAGCCACGGCCTGGCTCCGCCCGGGGGCGGGGGGGTCCCCTCACCTGGGGAGGGGTGCGGCTGGCCAGGCCGCGGGGGTGCTGGGGTCCCCTCACCTGAGGAGGGGCGTGGTGGGCTCAGGCTGCGGGGGGGGGGGTGCTGGGGTCCCCTCACCTGGGGAGGTACGCAGCGGGCTCAGGCTGCAGGGGAGGTGCTGGGGTCCCCGGGGAGGGGCACCTGCCGTCCAGGGGGCAGCGAAGGCGGGGCAGCTCGCTGAGGGCCGAGGTGCTAGGGCAGGAGGAGTGGGGGTGAGGGGTGGGCGGGGGGGCGGGGGGGTCCTGATGGAGGGGGCCGGGAGGGGGGCGCGCTGGCACCTGTCACCCAGGCCACAGCCCCCCCACCGTGGGCACACATCTGGCTTCCCGGGGACCTGGCATCGCAGTTCCCACCAGGGTGGGGGGTCACCAGCACTTGTCCTTAGGAGTGTCGTGCTTTCTGTCCACATTTCCAGCTACATTTATAAAAGTCCTAAAACCCTTACTCTTTCTATTTCCATAAATGAAAGGTCAGATAACCTCGTGGTTTTCCTTTCACAGAAAACTCCACATGAGCTAGCTCGGTGCCCCCCAGCCCCGGGAGGAGAGGGCCGCCCAGCTGTCGGGGCTTCCGCCCGCCGAAGCAGGGAGCCATTTCGCCCGCTTGACATAAGCACAGAGCAGAGTCATAAAACAATAAAAGTAGCAAAGATGACAAGGTCCTAACAGCGACAGGCATGAAGAAATGAGGAGAAAACTCCACAAACCAGGTCCCAACACGCCTAATACCAGCTACAGGAAAGGCACAATCACATATTCTTTTTTGGGATTAATTGAAGGGTCTTTTTTTTTCTTTTTTCTTTTAAGTGGCAATTCCCAAAACAAAAACTGAAAAGAAAACCCATCAAGCTCCGGAGCCATAGGTCTGGAGATGATCACTAGTTAGCAGTCCGCCCCACGTCCACAGACACACGACGGTCACCCAACTGGGGCTTGTGTCGTGAAGGGACTCGGTTTGAAGAGCAAATCTAAAATCCAAATCCCACTATAAAATCACCTCGGTGACGGGTCTGCACGGTTTGGGCACCTGGGCCTTTCCGCGGTAGGATCCGCACCAGGCCTCCTGTCCTCAGTCCCCTGACCCGCCGTTACTGCCCACTGGGAGCTGGGACCCACGGCCCCTTCCTCTTGTCTCCCGCCTGCCGACGTCCCCTCTGGGCCCAAGTTTACATGATGACCTGCGGGTCATGGTCCTGAGACAAGTGGATACAGAAAGAGATCAGAGGACAAAGGGGGGAGGACTCTGTCGTGTGTCCCCTTTGTCCCCGCGACCTGACCCCATCCTGCCAATGGGAACCGGCACCCTCGAGACAGGAGGTCGATCCCTACTGACCCGTAACCCAGCGAAATGTCTGGAAGCCCCGGATCTGGCACTCGGGTAGGAACCCTCGAGAAAGGGGTGCTCTCTCTCTCCAGGCGGGGCTGGTTCCCAGTGAGCTGGGAAACAGGCTGCTGATCGCCCCCCCCTCCCCCCCCCCAGTGCCGGGGCCACCGCGGCGTCACGCCAAGCAAGAGATCTGGAGAGAGTGGGAAGGGGGGTGCGCTGGCACCTGTCACCCAGGCCGCAGCCCCCCCACTGTCTCCTCCTCACAACCAGATGAGCTCTGATCTGTACAACCTCCCACGGAGTGTCCCTGCCGCCACCAGGCTCCCCCAAATACTAACGCGACCTTCTGCACCCGCTCACCCTATTGTGATACAAACTCGGTGATTCACAAAAGCAGTGGGTTCTCCATGGGAAGAGGCCCGTCCTGGTGGACGAGGGCCCAGAGTGCTCATCCCGCCTCCGTCACCTGCCGCCACCTCACCTCGGCCTGTCAGCCCACTTCCTCCTCTCTGATTAGAGATTCTAGTAACTTCCTCACTAACAGATCTGCAGAGATTGAATGAGAGGAAACACAGGAAAAGAACGTAAGAAAGGGCCGCCCGGGGGCTCAGGCAGAGCATCTGCCCTCGGCCCAGGGCGTGACCCTGGGGTCCCGCGATCGAGTCTTGCAGTTGGGTTCCCTGCTTGGGGCCTGCTTCTCCCTCTGCCTGGGTCTTCGATTCTCTCTCTCTCTCTCTGGGTCTCTCATGAATAAATAAATAAAATCTTAAAAAAAAAAAAACAGAAAAAGAAATCTTTACCAGGGATACTGGGAAATGGTGGGAATCGGGGGTGTGGAAATCATGCAGGCGGAACATGCCTGAGGTGTCAGCTCAGAAAATGTGGCCCCTCTTTCCTCCGTGAGCCCAGCCCACCACGGGAGCCCTCCAAGAGCACCCCCAGTTTCCTCTTGCTCTGACCCATTTAGCTGACGCCCTCAAGTTTCCTGAACAGTAGAAAGCCACGTCATCACCGCCCTCCCTCCACCGATGCTTCCTCAGAGTTCTCCCCACATTCGTCTGCATGTGGATGTCCAATTTTCCCAGCACCATCTATTGAAGAGACTGTCTTTCTTCCAGTGGATAGTCTTTCCTCCTTTATCGAATATTAGTTGACCATAAAGTTCAGGGTCCACTTCTGGGTTCTCTATTCTGTTCCATTGATCTATGTGTCTGTTTTTGTGCCAGGACCACACTGTCTTGATGACCACAGCTTTGTAGTACAACCTGAAATCTGGCATTGTGATGCCCCCAGATATGGTCCACATGCAGAAGAATGAACCTAGACCACTCTCTTTCACCATACACAAAGATAAACTCAAAATGGATGAAAGGTCTAAATGTGAGACAAGATTCCATCAAAATCCTAGAGGAGAACACAGGCAACACCCTTTTTGAACTCGGCCACAGTAACTTCTTGCAAGTACATCCACGAAGGCAAAAGAAACAAAAGCAAAAATGAACTATTGGGACTTCATCAAGATAAGAAGCTTCTGCACAGCAAAGGATACAGTCAACAAAACTACAAGACAACCTACAGATGGGAGAAGATATTTGCAAATGACCTATCAGATAAAGGGCTCGTTTCCAAGATCTATAAAGAATTTATTAAACTCCACAGCAAAGAAACAAACAATCCAATCATGAAATGGGCAAAAGACATGAACAGGAATCTCACAGAGGAAGACATGGACATGGCCAACATGCACATGGGAAAATGCTCTGCATCACTTGCCATCAGGGAAATACAAATCAAAACCACAATGAGATACCACCTCACACCAGTGAGAATGGGGAAAATTAACAAGGCAGGAAACCACAAATGTTGGAGAGGATGCGGAGAAAAGGGAACCCTCTTACACTGTTGGTGGGAATGTGAACTGGTGCAGCCACTCTGGAAAACTGTGTGGAGGTTCCTCAAAGAGTTAAAAATAGACCTGCCCTATGATCTGGTAATTGCACTGTTGGGGATTTACCCCAAAGATACAGATGCAATGAAACGCCGGGACACCTGCACCCCGATGTTTCTAGCAGCAATGGCCACAATAGCCAAACTGTGGAAGGAGCCTCGGTGTCCATCGAAAGATGAATGGATAAAGAAGATGTGGTTTATGTATACAATGGAATATTCCTCAGCCATTAGAAACGACAAATACCCACCATTTGCTTCGACGTGGATGGATCTGGAGGGTATTGTGCTGAGTGAAGTAAGTCAATCGGAGAAGGACAAATATATGTTCTCATTCATTTGGGGAATATAAATAATAGTGAAAGGGAATATAAGGGAAGGGAGAAGAAATGTGTGGGAAATATGAGGAAGGGAGACAGAACATGAAGACTCCTAACTCTGGGAAACGAACTAGGGGTGGTGGAATGGGAGGAGAGTGGGGGGTGGGGGTGAATGGGTGATGGGCACTGAGGGGGGCACTTGACGGGATGAGCACTGGGTGTTATTCTGTATGTTGGCAAATTGAACACCAATAAAAAATAAATTTATTATAAAAAAAAAAGTTCTCCCCACAGCAACGACACGTTGGCATGAATGCGGGCTGCACTGTGTTATTCCTCCTGCCACAGCGATCCCGCAGCTCTCTGTAACCCCCGGACACTAGCACTCCGACGCTGACCATGGCCTGCGCTGCCTTGTGTTCCCGGCTCTTGGTTACTCCCCTGTCTCCTCCCCTCCTCCAGCACTTGCTTCTTCTGTCAGGCGCACGCCACCCCCCACCCCCCCACCCGGCTGCTCCTTCAACTGGCAAAACACACACCTGCCCCAGGGCCTTTGCACTCACAGAGCTCCCTTCCCTTGAAGGTCTGTGCGGCTCGCTCCCTCACTTCTTTTATGACTCTGCTCAAATGTCTTCTTTTTAGAGAAGGAGGCCTTGTTTGATCACCGTTTACTCTGCTTTACTTGCCCTCCCATTAGTATATAAGCATCCTATGAGTAGGTAACCTTGCACCCCCAGGGCAGCGCTTGGCACCCAGTGAGAATGTGTCGGATAAATGTTTAATATTTGTATGTGCCACCTATTATGGTTTCTGTGCAATAATTAGGCTAAACGTTGCTTACAAATAAAAAATAATCCATAGAATTCTTTCCTCTGGTGATTCTTTTTGTCAAATTAATTCTACAATATTATCCTTACTCCAAAAAAACCAACTTTGGATCCTAATAATTGATTTTTAAGACCAAGAATCTGCCTTTGCTTCTCGAATCTTCTATTAGCCTTTGGGCAGACCCAGTAACGGCGTGGGCCACGTCTGGCTGCAGAGATGGCTGAGCCGTGAGTGCATCTCCTCTGTCCCCACAGCCCCTGCCTCGCCACCCAGCTCCTCCTCAAATCCCACTGTTGTGCGTCATCCCGAGTAAGGTCCCTATCACTCACAGGGGAGGCGGGGAGCTCTCTCCCCTGGTGGAGAGGAGTCGTTTCTCCTCAGAGGAGCCTGGGGTGGATGAGGGTCCCGTCCCCTTAGAAGTCCCATCCACTATGTCAGGCCCTGCTTTTGTGTTTACAGCACAGACAACCACAGAAAGATGAGTGATGCTCTCCTGAGGGTAAGCCAGATGGATACGGAGGGGTAGGATGTGTGACTCTGCCAGTATTGAAGGCTTGTGTGAACTATTCCCTGATTAGCTGCAGTTCCAGTCTAATAATTAAGAGAAAAATGCTAATATTTAATAATATTTAAGCATAATATTTAATTTGGAAAATCCCAGTACAGCAGTAAAGAGGCTGCACATGTGGGCAGAGTTTTCTTTACCTCGTTGATATTGAAGGTACAGGGCAGTAAAAACATTTTGAAATTGAAGTTAAAATAGTCCTAACTGCAGAATTAACATGTTTTAGCTCAATAGTGTTCATCAGGCTCACTTACACATGACATATGTGCTGTGTAAATATATATACATATCCTCCTACATACACAGTTGGCTTTCTGCATGTAGAACCCCCTCGGCAGAGCATGATTCATGGACTTGGCAGTCGGGAGTTTATCTTTTTCCTCTATATTCAAAGGTGGTTTGTACTTTTAAGGGGACGAAGCATATAATCACAATTACTTAAAAGGGTTTCACTCCCATGTGCGCGAGAGGTAATGCGCTGGCCTCAGGACTGAAAGCGATAACGAAATATTAATACAAAAGGGAAAAGGGGGTAGACCCTTGGCTTGTTGGTGCAAAAAGAGATAGAGGCTTATCTCAGGCTCACTCTATGTGTTACTTTCTCCCATTTTTCTTCTAGGGTAGGAATGAGTATCCGACAGGGATATGCACAGATCAGGGTTTTGCTGTTGTTTTTGGTCTGGGTTTTCCTCTTTTCCTGGAACCAGGAGAGGCAGCCTCCCTTCCTCTTTGGTGGCCATATATTTCTGCTTAGCATTTCTCAGGCAGATGTGCTTTGTCAGTGGTTATTGAGTTGAGACTGGAACAGAGTAAAATGCAGAAGGCAATGACAGGATGATGGAGAAGGGAGAGAAGAACACACAGGTGTCTTGCTTCACGCAATGGCTACAGCGCTAGAAACACAGAACTTACACGCACTACACTCATGTCTTAAATGTAAGGAGGAAGGTCGCTCTCTGAAAAAGGATCCCACTGAGCCAAAAGGAAAACTGTTTTCTAATCTCATCCCTCATTTATTCGGTAGGTTTGGATTTGTTATATCAGGTCGCATCATATAATTGGTAGGATATTTCCTTCTGGAGACCTTACTTCTAATTCCTGTGTGACCTAGAGGAGTTACGCTTGACCTCTGGTCATATTAACAGGAATCGGCCATATGGACCATCAAGGGAGTCGTGACAATGGCAGTTCCGTCCAGGTAGGACTTGGAGTCCACAGAAGGGCTCTGACATGTATCACTTATGATCCTCATAAAGCCACTGGGGTAGGTAGGTATGCAGCAGGTTAAGTAGATTAGGCATCTGTCCCATATTATGGATAAAAATCCAAGGGCTGCATGAACCGCCTAAGGTCAGACAGCAAGGAGGTCCTAGAGGTGGGAATCACATTCTGGCCAAGGTCCTCTCACCTGCACCACAGGTGTGCATCTCTTTCACTACCCTCTTTTCTTTCTTTCTTTCTTTTTTTTATTTAAAGATTTATTTATTCATGAGGGACACAGAGAGAGGCAGAGACACAGGCAGAGGGAGAAGCAGGCTCTGTGCAGGAAGCCTGACGTGGGACTCGATCCCAGGACCCCAGGGTCACGCCCTGGGCCAAAGGCAGACGCTCAACCGCTGAGCGCCCCAGGCCTCCCTCTTTCACTACCCTCTTTATTTCTTGCTGTGTATCCGGGGGACTAGGTCTCTTCTCCTATTAGAGATGCAACAACACCGAGACCATTTCACATTTGTGTAGCAAATATGGTAGATGTTAAGCATCAGAGAACTGCTCTTCCCACTCTCACAGCCTTATTGTACTACAGAGGTAAGTCTTTGCCACCAGTTACTCAAGTTTTTGTCTATCTACTTGTTTATATTTGAAAAAAAAAGTTCTTGCAAATTTAAAAAGTTATGCAGACATTCAATGATCGAAAGGTACAGTCAAGGAAGACTTTAAAGACCTTAAGCAACGTGAATTTATACGTACACAATGAGCTTTTTATGTTACGGGGCTGTGACTGATAACAGAATGAACGGGGTATCCACAGAATGCCCTGGGGTACGACCTGAACCGTCTCTTGCTGGAGGAGTTAGGTAGGAGGCATCTTCTATGACGTCTATGGCTGATTTATGACACATTTACATATTTGGTCCCCAATGTCATGGTGTCTTTTGTACCCTTGGCACAAAGTAGCTAACCGGAATGATGGTGGAAATCTGGAACTGACTTCATCTCCTCTTTGACAACAGGACCTGGGCTGGGCACCTCTGTCTAGCCATCACATCTCCAGCTGGTTAGCAGTCATTCATGGAGCTCCCTCCGGGGGAAGGGTGCCGCGTTTTCTGTTGAGCACAAGTGCCCTCGGGGTCCAGGCCCGGCTAGATGAGCAGACCAGAGGGGAGCTCTCAATCACAGACCATCGTGAGCCTGTTCGCAGCTGTGCCCACACTGCACGTCTGCCATGGACTCGGCAAGGATGGTCGTCTTATGGGGGCCAGAGGCGGGGTAGGGAGGGAAGAAGCAAGTCTGCTCAACAAACTGCTAGATGGCTGGACTCGGATTGATCAAAGTCTGCCATTTTGCCTTGTCCATCTGGAACCATAACTCAAGAATGAAATTGCCCTAGGTTTTCTCCTCCCCGCCATTAAATTCCATTCAATCATAGTAGGCAAAACGCAGTCACGCTCAAGCAGCCAGATGTTATCATTACAGACCTTTCTTTATAAACCGATGCTGAAACTTGAGTGGTTGATGAGACCAGCTAAGCAGTTGTACCTTTGACCCCACTGCATTAAACTTGCCCTATCAATTTAAGCTTAGTATAAACACCATTTCCCAGAGCCCCTCATGAAGTCAGCGGTGAGAAGAAGCTGACTAAGCCTAAACATTTTTTAACAGCAATCTTGTCTTACAACACCAAGGGGATTTGCTGGGTATCTGGGGCTTTATAAAACCATATGAACATGCTGAAAGAATTAAAGTCCTTTAAAAATGAAAAATTGATGGTGACAGTCCTTTCTGAAGACCCGTTGGTGTAGTGGCAGCATAGGAGTGAGTAGAGAGTTGGTCTGAAACACTTCTGCATTTTTTTAAGTGACATATTTTTATGAGTTTTTCTTCTTTCCCAAAGGTTTACTCTGAGGTGGCCATTCCAATCAAAGATGGAAAAGTGTGTCCCCGTTATCAGCAACCTGGACATTTTAAGAGACACTGAACATATTTATGTCCTGGTTAAGTTTTTTTTCTAACGAAGATTGGGACCCTCTCTCCATGCAAGCGTTTAGATAATGATACCATAATTTTCCCCAAATCTGCATGCAGCTGACATTCAAGTCAAGTCGCACCCATATACGTGCCCAGGAAGAATGAAGGTAGTGACCGTTATGTTGTTTCTTATCTATTAATATCTCAAATGAATATGGATGAAACTTAGATGTTCCATAAAATATAAGGATATAGTTATGATTTGTAAATAAATATACTCAATGTAAGGCTATTTCAAAAAAAGAAGATCAACCTTGGCAGTGTTTAAGGTTTTCTTTTCTTTTCTTTTTTTTTTTTTGGTATGAAAAGAGTATCCAGCCGCTTTGTAGCTTAGCTTCCAAATAGGTAGACTATTGTCACCTTCTGTTAAAATGCTACGATTGTACACGGACGAGCAGACGCATGCATGATCGATTATGAGATTTATCATAAACTCTAATGGAAATCACCTTGAAAAATATTTTATCGATAAGATAAAAAATCTTGGAATTACAAATTGTAAGTTTTTAAAAAATAGGCAGAAGATGCAAGTATTCTCAAAGACGCAGGGGATAAAAAGGAACACAAATTTCAAAACAGATTATTCTCCATTAAGGGGAAGAAACAGTATCAGCCTAGAAATAAGGTGTTTTGGCTTACGTGCTGCTTTCAGCCACACGTCATGTGATTCTTGCTTCGACCACACAAGTACCCGGGCAGCAGCTCAGGACAACAGAGCCAGGGGGTCATCAAAAGGGGTTTTCCCGCGGGGTCGCTCGTGTGAAGGGCGCGTATGTCCACGTCACATCAACACCACGAGACATGAGCCAGTAAAGGAAGGGCGCCCCATGATCTTAAAGCCTAATATTGAGGCCCCAGAAAACGCTGTCAAGTGTCTTGTTAGCTAAGGAGGAGGAGGAGAGGCACGGACAGCGCGGGACAAAGGAGGAGGCACCGGGCGGGCCTGACGGGCCGGAGCCAGTGGGGGGAGATTCGAGAGCCGGGGTGGCCTCGGAGGACACGGCTCCTGCTCTTTCTCCAGGCCTCGGCCCTGCTCTGTGCTTCCCACAGACACGTGTCTCTGGGATGCAATTCGGAAGTCTGCGACCTCGGAGGCTGTTCCTGTCTGTGGGATTCAGCGGATGCCTGGAGCGCTGTTCAGAGGGGACACCGGGCTCCTTGAATGACCCCGTCCCCGCACCGGCGGAGGCCGTGAGCGCCGCGTGTTCCGCTGTTGAAGCGGGGCCGTGGGGGCCACTGCCGTCGCCTTGCAGCGCCCTCCACCCCGAGGCGGCCGGCCATCGGGCGTCAGGACCCGCGCGCTTCGGGGAACCCCCCCTCCCCGCTTCGCGGAGCAGGAGCTCTGGAGCCCGGGGTGCCAGGGCGGGGAAGTGCGGTGTGCGCGGTGAGTGGAGCAGCACCAGCGTCGCCGCGAAGGGCCGCCGGTGGGTGCGCAGGCCCCTGGGGCGTCGTGGCTGCCGACGGACGCCGGGTGGCCCGGCCAGCGAGCAGGTCAGGTGTCTACGGGCACCGGGTTAGCCACGTGGGCCTGAGGCACAGAGGAAGCACGTGGACGGGAGAAGCCCTCCTTTATTTGCTAAGTTGGTTTGTAATTCAACGGGAACTTAAAATGCGGGAAACCCAGCAGACTCCGGCCGTGAACAGCCCAGTAAGGGCCGGGCCTCAGCGATAAGCATCTCTCGGGTCTTTTGTCTTCAGCTGTATTTTTGGTTTTCAGCCTGCATTCCGCGATTCCAAACGCTGGAGTCATCCACAGGTCAACCCATGGCCTGGGGTGAGTGCCTAGGACTTCGCAAAAACATGCATCTTCATCCTGAAAACATGAAAACTCTTGCTCTGGGGCCGGATCCCAGCAACCACGCCCCTTACAAGGTGTTCGTCTCCTGCTCCCCGGGCGCGCTCACTCGAGTCCTGCCATCGCCGCGAGGCTGCAGGGCTTTCCCCCACAACGGCTCCCGGCTCCCGGCTCCCAGCACATGTCCGCACCGCTCGCCGCCCAGCCCCGCGGGGCCTGCAGGAGGCGGGGAGCGGGGTGGCCCGACGGCACCGCCCCGCCGGGCACCGTACCCTGCCCAGCCCCGGCCCGGAGCCTGGCCCGGCGCTCCTCAGCCCCAGCGGCCTCACCCTTCCAAAGCAGCCTCTGACCTGCGAAGATGCCAGCCTGTCGGGACCGGTGGCAGCTCGTCGCGCTCCTGCGGGCGTCTCAGGCCTGCTCGTGCCGGCCCATGCGTGTGAGAGTGTGTGGGTGCGTGTGAACGGCCGCGGTTCGCTCCGGCCCGCGCAGGGTGAGCGGCCACAGGCGGCTTCGGCTCGGCCAGGAAGGGCCGTGGCTGGCGACGGACACGCTTGGGGCCTCCCGGGCGCAAACCGTGGCCCCGCGAAAGCGAGGCGCTGGCGGCGTGAGGCCGCGATGGCCGAGGAGGCGAGCACGTGACCGTCCTGAGAGGCCGAAGATGAACCGGCCAAAGGCAAGGTCGCTGACCGACCCCCGCCGCACACCTCCTGGCCCTATTTCTACAGAAGAGCGCTGCATCCGGGTCACACGGTGCCCAGTGGTCACCCAGGGAAGTGGCATTTGGGTCTGGCCTCGGGGATGATGGGCAGGGGCGAATCCGAAGACGGAGGTGGTCTGGTGCCCACGCCGCCGGAGAGGATGAGCGTGGACGGGACGGCGAGAGAAGGGGAGAGCACTGGCAGGCCGGGGGGCGGCGGGAGGGCACGTGTGGAGTGGAGGGGGTGCAGGAGAGGGGGCGATGGGGTGCAGAGGGAGCAGGTGCGCAGGCATCGGGGGTGATGGGGTGCAGAGGGAGCGGGTGTGCAGGCAGGTGGAGGCATCGAGGCCTGGAGTTCTAACTCCCGCAGCACAGTGACAATCCTAGAAACGAGTGTCGGTGGAGTTTCCAGTTTTGTGCGGAACCCTCCCCGTCATCACGTAAGTGATTGAGACTGCTGTAAGAGGAGGCATCTCCCGCTGTCCGGGCCCTTCCCGGGCACCAGAATCAGATGCGGGGAGGGGATTCCGAGACTGGCTAAGGGGACCCCAGAGATGACACACTGCGGAGGTTTCAAGGGGAGAGTGGAAAGAAGACCCATTCCACCTCCGGGCTGAAAACCTTCCAGAAAGCACCAAGAACCTCACGCGGGCCCGAACACCTCATGGGGTGGGACTGGGTGCTGCGGGCTGCTGGGGGTGCTCATCCAGGGGGCACGTGGCCTGTCTCACGCCGGCTGTGTCCGGCCCCCCCCCCCCCCCCGGGGAGGCGCTGGGCCCTGCCGCTCGGAAGCCAGAGCGTCCCGGGCTCCCCGGGGTCCGTCCTGGGCGTGTCGGGAGAGAACTCGCTGGCTCCGCGCTCCCCACCACGCCCGGCCAGACTTTTCGGCGGGGATTCAGAATGTACCACCCAATTCCTGATTCCATATTTTTAAACACAGCATGAAACGAGCCATCGATCAGCCAACAGCAGCTGGCAGGGGATCAAGCAGGCCCACCGTGGTTTGAACTTTCGTGAAAACAAATGAGGGCTGGGATTTCAGAGAAGCTCTCCAGTTTCAGGCCGTCACTAATACCGACTGTTTTCTCTCTAATATCTCAGGCTGTCCGGCCGGCTCACCCTCAACACGACGATGCCTGCACAGATCACAGGCCGCCTGGTTCCCAGAAATTATAGGGCCGAGGGATCGGGGCCTCGCCACATCCCTTCTTCCCTCCCCCACGGTAAAGATCAGCCTACAAGTTCCTCACTACGGCTTGAGCAGAGTTGTCAAAGGGACTTCCTTTTTCTTTTTTTTTAATAGTCTGTATTTTTCAAAGATTTTATTTATTTATTCATGACACACACAGGGAGAGGTGGAGACCCAGGCAGAGGGAGAAGCAGGCCCTGCAGGGAGCCCGACGTGGGACTCGATCCCGGGACTCCAGGGTCAGGCCCTGGGCTGAAGGCAGACGCTAAACCTCTGAGCCACCTGCGCTGCCCCAGTAGTCTGTATTTTTTTTAATAGTCTATATTTTTTAGAGTAGTTTCAGCTTTATGGAAAAAATCACACAGAAAGTATAGAGAGTTCCCCTCCACCGCGTCCCCGCCATCCCCTTCACAGTTTCCCCGATGCCACTGCCGCCCGCATTCTAGTGGCTTGTTCCTAGCAACCGACGGCGTGGACTCGAGTCCACGGGGGCACTGGGCTCCCTCTGTGGGCCGGGCGGGCTCGGGGGCCAAGGGATGACCACCTCACAGCCTGGCTGTCACAGCCTTGCCTCGGGGAATCCTGCCGCTTAAAGAATCCCTCCCAGTCTCCCCCTCAGGCTGTGACATTTGCCTTTTAGCATAAATTACAGGCCACGCCAGACCTGATGGCCGGCTACGAGGAGCCCAGGTCGGCGGCCGCTGGTGCCAGGCCGCTGTTTCTCTGCCACGAGGTAGGCCGTGTCCACGCCTGCGGCAGCTGAGTCAAAAACCAATCCCCAGCGTCCCCGCTGCTGTGTCCCCACTTGGTCTCCAGGTTTCCTTACAGACTCCTTCTCCAACGGCTGTAGCCCCGCGTATGGTAGGGGGCCTGTTGATGTGGGGCTAGCGTGCGGGCAGAGAGGAGGCACCCCCTGCTCGGCTGGGTCTGTGTCTGGGCTGCGACCTCCCTAGGTTCCTGAGCTCCCTCTTCTCCTGCTGAAGTGCCAGGGAGGCTGGAGGGAGGGCCTGGAGGGCTAGAGGGCCTGGAGGCCTGGAGGGCTGGAGGCCTGGAGGGCCTGGAGGCCTGGAGGTCCTGGAGGGCTGGAGGTCCTGGAGGGCTGGAGGCCTGGAGGTCCTGGAGGTCCTGGAGGCCTGGAGGCCTGGAGTCCGGAGGTCCTGGAGGTCCGGAGGTCCTGGAGGTCCTGTAGGTCCTAGAGGGCTGGAGGGCTGGAGGCACGTCAGCTGGCCCCTGGTAAAATCCATTCCCTTGAGGAGAAGCCTGTGTAAGGAGAACCCACCTCTCGGGCCGCCCGTCAAAACGGCGACCTGTGTCTTCCTCCCGACAAAAGCACGAGGGTTTCTCTCCAATCTTTCTCCACTTCCCTGACCTTCACTCTGAGGGCCAGTAAAACTCATGGAAGCGTGAGCCTCCCCCAGTCCTGGGCCCCACAGGGCTTCCTCGTCAAGGACCAGCAACAGGGGGCCAACCACCCACCTGCACCGCCCGGTGCTGGCCCGGGGGTCTCTGGATGCACCTCTGTGCCCTGTGACCTCAGCTCCCTGCAGCCCCCAAGACGGGCCTGGATTTCCAGTTTGTTCACTTTCCCTCTTGTCGTGAGGACGGTGGTGGCGACATCTTCACTTTGTATGCGTCCGAGTGGAAACCAAGAGTGAGCTCAATGGACTTTTCTTTTCCCCTCAACTAAAATGCAACTCAGGTCAAACGTGAAAAGGAAACACGTGAGGCAGGGGCAGCAGTAGAAACCAGACAGGTAGAAGGAACGTTTTAACTTAAGACGCAGTCAGAGGTAACAGATTAAAATAGATTTTATGATTCTTTTTCCACGTGACGTATTTATGGAGTTCCTGTAAAGAGGGAATTTTCTGTGCCAAAATATATTTTCAGGCGTTTCTTTTGATTATTTAAAATTATCATAAAAATCACTTTAAATATTTTCATTTACACAAGCGGTGGAACACAGCCCAGTCGGCCGTGTCACTGAACACCACGGGGGTCTCGTTATTGGTCTAAATCAAGCGCCCCCCGTGGCACACCCTACTCCCCAGAGGGGGATTCGGATGGCGGAGTGACAGGCTGCCTACGGGAGCGCTCCCCGCACGCGCCCACACTGGCCTGGCAGGGAGCGGAAGGACCACGGGGGGCCCGTGGGGCAATGACGGGGCACCCAGCGGATGGAGACGCAGGCGCGCCCTTGCTGAGCACCTGCGAGGGGAGCCCGGCCACTGCAAGTCGCCACGGTTCAGTGGGTGCCGAAGTTTGATAATGTGCAGAGTGGTTTACTGCGATCAAATAATATCTTCAGCTCTCACAACAGCAAGATGCAGGAACTTCAAAGGGATTCCAGTCCAACTGGAACCATCATTACAAAACAAATTTTAGCTTTATTGTTAGCCAGACCACAAAAGGGCAGAGACGGTGCCAAAGTAAATGCTCTTGAAATCTCCTCTATATATTACCTTTGAACAATTAATTGGTCTCCTGGAGACAAGGGGGAAAAAAGGCAAAGAAAACAAAATACGAGACTGACAATGGAATATATTGTTCTTGGATGTTGTACCACGGGTAAGCTATGGTCCTGTTGCACAAATACCTGCCAGATTGATCATTAATTCCAAGCAGTCTTTAATTTTACACATTAGGCGAGGTGCTGTAAACTGAAATTGTATTTGTTTTGCAGATCATGTTTTCAGCTGGCCACAGAGAGCAGATTCTACCGCCTAAGAGAATCTATCCAGCTGTTCACCAGACCGTCGTCACCGTCACCGAGTCTCGGAGGCGACCCTCACTCAGGAAGCCTTTCTCCGTGACTAACAGATTCCTCACGCGTGGGCCCTTCACCAACCCGACGGCTCCCAGAATCCGCCAGAGTGACAAGACGTGGTTCTGGGGAGCCAGGTCGGTGAACATGACAGGCAGGAGGCGAGTGACGGTGGATAAGAGGGGGCTGGTCGCAAATAAGGTTTGAAATGGTTTTGGAGGGGGTTCCCAATCCCAAATATCAGGATCCCTTTGCCTATGGTCCTGATTTCTCTTCTTAAATTTCCTGTCTTCTAAGGTGCCGTGCAACATAAAGCCCAGGTCAGATTTTTAGCTCCAGTTCTTTACTGAGGTTCAATGTCTTACACCGGGAATGGCGCCCGTCTTTGGCTCCCCTCCCTTGGGAGCTGCATCAGGATGCAAGACGTCACACTGGGAATGTCCTGAGAGCCTCCCGTTGAAGGGAATTATAAAGGCAGAGCGTCATCGGTGGATACTCTCTGGATGCAACATGTGAACTGTAAGACTACAGAGCAGCTTCCTACGATCGCCTCTGCTGGGAGCGCTCCCGCTCAGGCAAACTGCAGGTCTAGGGGTGTAAGCGTGTCCATGGGGGCCTGTCACTCCTCAGGCTGAGGCTGAGGCAGGTGACCTAGGAGACTGCCTCTCAGGACAAATCACTCTGGAAGAGGTTTCCTAAAGAAAAGGCTCAGAGGTGGGCCAGGATAATATAATTTAATTCTTGGTCTTCTCCCTCTGACAGTTCGCACTTGTTGCTACCTCCCTAGGAGGGCAGCTGAAAAGAAGGAAGCAACACACACACACACACACACACACACACACACACACGCATGCACACACATGTATATACGCACCCACACGCCCCAGAGAGGTGACGGCACAGGGTGAGTGTCAGGGCCGGGAGAGGAATGCGCCTGTCACTTGCCTCTTGGTGGGATCCTGGCACCTGCACCAGCTGGTACTTGTCTGAATGTGACAAAGGCTTCGCCTCCCTGACATGCACATCACACCGCAAAGTCTGTCACATTGTGGGCGAAGTCCCTGGTTTTTCAGCTGGCTGTGTTCGAGCATGCACACTCCCAAAAGGGCACAGAGAAAAGTGGCCCGACGGTGTTCAGAATCTGACGTCTGGGGAATTTCAAGAGGCTCCTTGCTCAGGATGGGGTGTGGCTGTGTGTGAAGGGCAAGGGGCGGCTGGCCGAGGTGCACGGCAGGGCTTTCACCAAAGGGCCGGCGGGGGCCGGTCAAGCCCCCAGCTCTTGGTCTCCTTGAACTCCGTAACACAGCGCTGGAGCTGAATCAAAAGAGTGCTGTGGACCTGCATTTAGCATATTCACATGGAATTTTCTCCTTTCATTATTTTTTATTTTTTTTATTTTTTTTTATTTTTTTTTAATTTTTTTTTTTCCTTTCATTATTTTTTAAAGATCTTATTCGAAAGTAATCTCTGCACCCGATGTGGGACTTGAACTCACAACCCCAAGATCAAGAGTTGCACGCTCTACTGACAGAGCCAGCCAGGCATCCAATCTCTTTTAATAGAAAGATTACGGGATTTAGATTTAGAAGATCTGGCTCCAAATTCTAGACCCTTCACTTAACGAGCCTTTCAGCCTTCAGTATTTGACAATGTTCTAGACCCATGCAATGTTCTTTTCCCCCCAAACTCTGATGCTTTCTGAACACCTACATTTCACCTTCCCAACTGCAGATGTAATTGTGAGCGATCTGATGAGATTTATTTTTTATATTCTAAGCTATTCTAGGGCAAATACAAAGAAAAGAGAAACAGGAGTCCGTGCTCCCGCTCCCCTAAATCTTAGCACACTTTATGAAATGTCACACTCTAGACAGGAAAAAGCCAGTGTTGTTTTAAAGCCCAAACAAGTTGTGACCAAATTCACAACCAACATTAGGCAAACGGTGGGCATTGCTCATCAGCGTCACAAAGACTCCTCAACTAACGGGATTCAAGCTCTTGGTCTTGGTCTTGCTCCCATACTTTCAGCAGGTGTGCGGACCGAGGTCACAACAGGCCCACGAGGCCAGGCCAGAGGGCAGACTCATCAGCCAGGGACCGTGCACCCAAGGTTCGGGGTCTTTGGATTTCCCAGGCAGAGGAATCTGAAAATTTCTGCAAAACCTTCTGACATTTAGATTCAAATAAGGAAAGCACCACTATTGGTCCAGTTGGTCCTGAGAGGTTCTCTGCATGGGCAATGCTGACGACGTAACGAGAACACGTGCCGCCAGGAGCGCACAGAAGCCTCACTCCGCCGAGTCCACTAATTTCCTTTGTGTTTGCGATTGGTTCCTGTAATATGCCTTTTACCCCACTGATGGCTCTGGTTTTAAAGGATTTAGGATATCAGCTGTAAGCCCTGTCACAAAGGACAATTCATTTTAACCCAAAAAACTGGCTAAAGGGCTGATGTTCGAGACACAGGAAGCCTGGCTTAATTTCACCAAACAGGGTGTGAGCACTGGCTCCTGTGTTCCAAGGAGGAGGTGAGTGGGTATCACACACAAATGACAGGAGATGCTGATTTGGGGCCATGAAAGCTTGAGACATGAGAGATGTTTTCATCTCTCCTGTGCTTTCCCTAAATTTGATTACTTAACAATTCTTTTGCACACGCTCAACTTTGTATTTACAACTCATGAGACGAAGTAGTAGGCTCTTGACTTTTGACATGTAACTAATCATATTTCATCGGTCCTAAAATCCTCTAGATTGCCAACAAAGTTTTTCTGACTTTAAGTACATTTCGCAACTGAAAGAGAGTTGGTTTTTGGCACGGACAGGTCTGGTTTCATACGCGCTGGATCTGCTTTCTCTTAGCTATGTACGTACCTCACACAAGTCACTTGGTCTCTTTAGGTCTCAGTTTCCTCATTTGTAAGACGGAAATACCGACGATAATACTTAAACGTCATCGTGTTGTTATGGGGAGTCACCGGAGTAATCTCTAAACACGAGGATGTGGAGCACCTGGAACTCTCGGGCATGGCTGGTGGGAAGTCAAAGGGGCAGAGCAACTTTGGAAAAGACTTTGGTAGCGTCCCAGGGTTAAATACCATCTGAACTACCAATCCCTTGCATGAGTACAGACCCGAGAAATAAAGACACATATGCACACTGCGTGCGGGAATGTTCTCAGCAGTGACATTCCTATCGTTGCAAGAGGAAGCAACGCAGCGGCCCTCGGTACATACCAACGCTCAACGAGCACCAACGAGGAGTGAGCTACAGGCTCCCCGGGGACGCGGGTGAGCCTCAGAACCATTGTTGCGGGTGTAAGAAGTCAAACGACCTCCAGATGACGAGCGACACCCCTCTATGACACCCCAAAGAGGAAGAGCGACAGTGACAAAAAGTAGAACAAGGGATTAGCTGCGAAGGAGCAGGACGGTGTTCTGCGGGAAATGTGCTCCCCCCCCCGCTGGTGCCGATGGTGACACGACTTTATTTATTGTCAAAAGTCATCAAATCGCACACGGAAAGTGAGTGATTTTTATCTCAAACAAAGGAGAGCTCATGAAAGCTGGTGTGGGAGAGGGACAGGTGGAGCACGGTGCCTGGCATCCAGGGAAGACGGGGAGTGAGCCGCGAACCGGGCTCCGGGTACTTGTCACACTGGCCCTGAGCCTCCCTGCGCTGCCGCCGCTGACCTCAGGCCGAGGGCTTCTGGCCCCGAACCGCCTTTTCTTTCTCTCCTCCCTCCCCTTTCTTTCTTCCTTGCCCTACCTTGAGAAACAGAAGGAAGAAGGTGGGGAGGAGACGTTGCTTAAGGTCTGTAAACCACCTTGGGTCATCTGGATAGAAAGTGGCACGGGAGCGCCAAGTGTTGTCATTACTCTTCTGTTTTCAACTGTACAAATAGTAAAGGTCTTTGTTTGCTAAGCGGTTTTATTAATAAAGTAAGAAACCCAGAAGCCCCACACGCCTGTCTCACCTTACATGGTAATTGAGAGGCGAGCTGGTGACCTGTCCCCTGCCTGCTCCCAGGCTGCCGGGTCACGGATGCGCGCTCCACCGGGCCAGGCCGCGGGCCCCTGGAATCTGAGAGCGGGGAGGCCTGGGGCCGGGCGGGAACGTAGGAGAACATTCCACAGCAAGAACAGCGTGAGGAGGGTGAAAGGGGACTGGGGGGCACAGAAGTGGAACCTTTAGGCTCAGGTCGAAGGGAAACTTACGGGGCTGTTTCACTCAACGTTTCTCGGCTTTGCTAATGAATATTGTCAGGTCTTTAAAAGCTAACAGGTTGTGGCCACCTTCTCAACCTTAGCAGTGAGCTCTTAAATTCCACATGTGGAAGCCTTCTTTTGGCATTTACCCGAACCTGACTTTCCCCTGCCCATCCTGGGCAGTCGCACCAGGAAGCAGAGGAAAAGAGCCACTCTCTGCGCCGAACGTCACCCCCCGTCGGGGGGCCTCTGGGCTGGCTCTCCGTGCCTGCGGGTGTCGCCTGGAGGTGGCAGCAGGATGGGAGCCCCTTCCCGGCTGCAGGCACACGGCTGCAGGGGGGAGCGGAGCCAAAGCGACTTTCTCATACCCTGCACTCTGAAACCCGAGATGACGCGGTGCTTTCCTGCACAACAGTGTGCAGCGTTCAGTTGCTGTTATGACTTGTCTGGTTCCCACAGAAGGAGGAATCCTGCCAAATATTTGTAATCTGCGCTGAAGTATGCAATCAGGGAAGCCACACCCAGAAGCAAGTGCACGGCTGCGTAATTAAGATGATCTCGCCTGAAGACCAGATGGAAACACTGGTCGGGGGCGGGAGAGGCTGGTGAGCAAGCGTCGCCCACATCTCTAACGCGTTGACCATGGTTCTGTGCAAAACATCTCCTCCTCGGGCTCCAGGAGACGTGCATCCTTCTCTCTGCCCCTGATTCACCGCAGTGTCTTCTTCGTACCCGTCGTCATCTAAGATAGTGTTTGTATCTATTTAAGACATCTGAATAGACCCCCCTGATTGGTTTGCACTTATGTCATAGGCCAGAATGGACTGCACTTATGCATAAATAATCTTTTTTCCTCCAAGTAAAGCATTTTGTCATATTTTCTATGACACCACTGGGTGAGAGTGCATGAGATACTGACGTTGGGCTGTGTTGACTGCTCCATGTGTCGGGGCCGGCATCACCACACAAAATGGTTAAAACCGCTAATTTTTCTGAAGTATTGGTGAGATAAAAGACTAAAGAAACTAATGTATCATCCCAGGATGCAATAAACATTTTTAAAAAATGAGATTATTTATGTTAGTAAAGCTGAAATCTAGTTTTTACAGTCCAATCATAGCTACCAGCAGCGCCATCTGTTGAAATATTGTAAAACTTCATTTCCTCCACCCCAAATCATACTTCAAGTAAAGGAAGATAAAAATGAAAAAAAGGAATCGCAGATAGAACTGGAACCTTATGGAGTTTTTAGTCCATCCCCAGTTTTAGGCAAAATCACAACTGTGGTTCTTCCCAAGACAAACGGGAAAGAGCGATTTGCAAGGCCCTTACCCACCTCAGTGACCTCCGCAGCGCTCACCAGCCTCCTCGCAGTTGCTCCCATAACACGAAGCTAAAGAGCTCATCATGCTTGACTCCCATGCATTTCCGGAGGCTTCCCGACAGGCGAGAGGAGAGCAGGAGTTGGGCAGCCTGTGGCGCACAGCCCCACTCACAGGGACAGGACAACTGGGGCTTGGGGCTGTAAGGGCCCGGCCCTGCACATTCCGGGAAGGGGAACAAGGCCCAGGCACTTGATCTAGGTCTTGTCCAAGGTCAGGCGGGTGGCGTATCAAGGTCAGGCCCTGACTTCAGGCCCCAGGTGTTCTGAGTTCCCGCCTAGGGCTCTCGCTGTTGCCTTCCTCTGTTGGCGCAGGGGCCAGTGCCTAGCTCAGCACCCAGCCACCCAGCCGGGAGACCTGGAGCAACCGGGCCCCGTGCACTGGGCTTGGGCTGACGCTGCAACGGGGGAGGGAGTCGAGGAGGTCCAGGGTGGGCTGTGAAGAGGCTGCTGCTTTACTGAGGCTCCTCGGCAGAGTGACACTTCTACGGAGACGGAGTAGACAGGGAGTCGGCTGGCTCTCCAGCACCCCGAGGGAGCAGCAGGGGTGTGTGCCGGGGAAGGGTCTCGAGCTGGCACCGGGGTGGGGGGGGGGGTGGGAGGCTTAGGGCAGTGGGGGAGGGCACAGCAGAGAGGATTTGGACTTCATCTAGGGAGACGGAAAGCCACGGGAAGGGTTTTGAGGGAGAAGTAACATGATCTCGTTGCATTCTAAAAGTGTCACTCTGGCTGCTGTCACGAGAACCATCTGTAGGGGGACGAGTGTGGGGGTTGCCAGGCCACGGGGCGCAGAGGGGTGGCTGTAGGGGAGGCGGTGAGGTGGCCGGGCTCTGGGTTTGTATTTCTGCAGGAGAGCTCACAGTTGGCCAGTGGCTGAAACGGGGATGGAAGAGAAAGACAGGGGTCCCCACTGACGCCGAGGCCCTGGGAATCAGCAGAAATACCCACGACATTCATCAAGCACCTACTGTGTGTGTGCTATATCGTTTCT
Source organism: Vulpes vulpes (assembly GCF_048418805.1). Lineage (NCBI taxonomy): Eukaryota > Metazoa > Chordata > Mammalia > Carnivora > Canidae > Vulpes > Vulpes vulpes. The sequence continues at coordinate 99,118,557 of NC_132791.1, read as the reverse complement.
ACAGGTCTCAGAAACCCGGGAGGGTGGGTGTTACAGATGGGGAGCAAGCGGCCTCCAGAAATGCAGTAGCTTGCTGAGGTCACACAGGCTGGTAACCTGACTGGATACAGGCCTGACTCCACTTTTTCTCTCTCCCCCTTCAATCCGCCTACAGCAATCAAGCAATTCCAGTTCCCTCCACCTTCTCAAATGACGTGTATTTCCACTTTAAATCCTCCTCGAGATCGTTTCCTGAAACCTGTCTACAGCCTTCACGCACATCTCTAGTTGCTGACCTTGCCGCAGCTTACCACGGGCGTTATAAGGTCGGCCTCATAAATACTCGCCAAATTGGGAGAATTTATACTCCTGTGTACAGTTTTAGTTGATTTTTTTTTTTTTTTTTTTTACGATAGTCACAGAGAGAGAGAGCGAGAGAGAGAGAGGCAGAGACACAGGCAGAGGGAGAAGCGGGCTCCATGCACCAGGAGCCCGACGGGGGATTCGATCCCGGGTCTCCAGGATTGCGCCCTGAGCCAAAGGCAGGCGCCAAACCGCTGCGCCACCCAGGGATCCCCTAGTTTTAGTTGATTTTTAAGATTTGGCTGTGATCGTCTTCGTTAGAGACACAGGTATCAAATAAAGCAGCAATTCTGCAAAGACAGCCAATTAGCTTTCTTGAGGTACATGCAGGTTTTCGGGGCAGTGCTTTTTCCAACTTTTAGCATCCGTCAAGGAACATGAGTCCATTGCTGGGGGGGAATAGTCAGCTTTCCATGTAAGCTTTGGAAGGGAAATCAGTGACAGGACTTTAACATAAGGTCATTTCTACCAGAGGTCACCTACAACCGATGTTAGAAAAATGCGTATTTGTACGGTCATCGTTGTAAAGCCTACTTTCTTATAAAATGGTCTCGTTGGGTGAGGGTTGTGTTAAGAAATGATAGTCTGAAACTATGACTTCGCTGCCATCGCCAGCACTAGTGGCCCATTACGTAGGGAGACAAGCATTCAGTCTTTTTATTTATGTCCGTCCGTCCATCCATCCACCCATCCAACCGCCTAAGAGACACAAGAGGAATGCCTTGGGGGTAATCACGGAAGGATTCAGCTACCACTTCTCTCTCTTCATTTGATTTTGCCCCACACCCAAGACTACAAACATTAGCCAACAGAGCCCATAAAATTACTTTAAGTGTAGGCTTTTAAAACTACTTTGCAATGAGCACTTAAAAGCTTTCACTAGCTATTATACAGTGACTTTTTATTCTCTGAATGAAACGTCTCATGACTAATGTCATCTAGCAATGTAGCAATCTAGGGACACTCCCCCCTGAGTCACAACCAGTGCAGAACTGAATAGAGGTATAATTTAACAAACTACACCCACACTTTTGAATCAGATACATTTGTGTCTTCTGATACAGACACCGGCTATTAGGAGTAAGCGTGTTCCTGGCAGCCCCGTGCAGGTAAACTTGTAGCTCCAGTGTGGATTCCATCACCGACTGACGCATGTTTCCCTTTTCCTTCTGTGTCCCTAAAGGACTTCTCATTCGTTGTCTTTCCACTGGAAAGTGCATGGACATCCCAGAGTGTCAGGCAAGTGAGGGCTTCCTGTCGGCCTCTTGAAAAGTTAGAGGTGAAGTTCAAGAAGAGCCATGACTTCCTTAAGTCAAGGGGGCCCTACGTGGCCTGATCTTGAGTGAGCATCCAAGCTGGCTTCCGCACCCCGAAAGCAGGTTGAGATACCCGGAGCAATGCAGAGAACACGCGCACGTCCTCAGCTTGCCTTTGTTAGGCAGAACGAACCCGGGCACCTTCAGAGCTGGAATGAACTGAGCATCGCTTCTGAAGAAACCTGGAAGCCTTGGTTCAGAGCATCCCCCGAGCGTCTCCTCGGGAACCCCCAACGTGAGCCCCAAGTCACGTTAGAGAATCAGCTCTGTGGGCTCCAGTCACAGTGCTTCAGGCCGGTTCCACTTCAACAGCCTCGAGCTTCATAACGAGCCCGCAGCGGAGACCTGCCACCCTCGTCTTTGTCCCCATGTGTGCCACGTGTCCTGGGACGTTTAGAAATAGGCCTCAGTGCCTGTTTCTTCCTGTTCCTTGTGCTTGGGGTTGGTTGAACTTCTTGGAGCTGTGTTTATAGTTTTCATGGAATTTGGAAGAATTTTTAGTTGTCGTTTCTTCATATACCTCTTCTGTTCTCCCCTCTTTCCAGAGACTCCAGTGTCCATCAGAGCTTGAAGTTGTTCCCTGGTGCTGATACTCTGCTCATCTTCTGGAAATTATTTTTCCTTTGTTTCGTTTTAGATAGTTCCTTATTGCTATGTCTTTAAGGTCACCGATCCTTTTCTTTTGCAATGCCTAAAACAACACTGATTCCATCCAATATAATCTTCATGCCAGACAGTATAGATTTCATCTGTGCAAGTTCAATTCGGGTGTCTTCTTTATATCTTCCGTCTGCCCGATTTTTTAAACTACATGAGCACCATTCTAAAAATTGGCCTAATGTCCCTGCCACTAATTGAAACATCGATGTCAGTTCTAGATTGCTTTTGATAGACTCTTTTCTCTCTTCCTTAGGGGACATATTTTCCAGCTTCTTTGCAAAGTTGGCAATTTTTGAGTAGTTGCCATACTTTGTGAAATTGGCCTTGTAGGTGGTAGATATTTTTGTATTCTTATAAATAAACTTGAACTTTGTTCTGGGACACAGCTAACTTACTTGCAAAGAGTCTGGTTCTTTTGGGTCTTCCTTTAAAAATGTGTTAGGCAGGTCTGGAGCAGGGCCCAATCTAAGGCTGCTGAATTCTCACTACAGAGGCAAGGACCCTTCCCAACACGCCCACTAATGCTTATGGGTTTTGACCTTTTCCAGTCTGGCTGGTGGGAATAGGCAATGTTCCCAGCCCCATGTGAGTGCTTGGTACTGTTCCTTCTAATCCTTCCAGGCGGTTCTTCCCCAAGCTTAGGTTCCTCACATGCATGTGCCGATTGGTACTTTCCTAAATACTCCAGGGGAGCCTCCTGCGCTCTGGAGAAACCTGTGCAGTTCTCTTCTCTTTGCTACTCTGTCCTATGGACTCTTGCTGGTCTGGCCTCTCTGAGCTCTCATCTCTGTCCTCTTAACTTAGGGAGTCTGCTAGGCTCTAGCTAACTCTTGTCCCCAGGCTAGATCTTGGAAACTCTCTCCAGGGCTCAGTTCATTTGTTTCCCATTTTTCAGGACTCACGGTCCTCTACTACCTGATATCTAGAGAGAACAGAAAATCATTTCCCCATATATTTTGTTACTTTTGTTTCGTCTTGTTCTGGACAGGTGGGTAAATCTGGTCCCTGTCATTCCATCTTGGTTGGAAGTGGATGTCTCTCATGCTGTCACTTGACATGGCCATCAACTTGACAAGGGTTGACTTTAGACGACTTTTGCCTCCTTCAGAAAAAAATCAAATAAAACTGCAAAGAATCAGGGCACTGGGTGGCTGAGTGTTTAGCATCTGCTTTTGGCTCAGGTCATGATCTCAGGGTCCTAGGATAGAGCCCCCCCCCACCGCCCATGGGGCTCCCTGCTCAGCAGTGAGTCTGCTTCTCCCTCTCTCTCACCGTCTCATGCTCTCTCTCTCTAGCTTGCTCTCTTTCTCTCTTAAGTAAGTAAAATCTTAAAAAAAAAAAAATGCGAAGGACAAAGGTCTTTCACTAGCGAGCATGGTTACTAGTTTATTTTCCCCTTCATCATTCACTGAGCATGTTCTACATACCCCCAAGTATGCTGTGTTCTATGTACATTATCTCATTTCAATCTGTAAAACAACCTTCTAAAGTAAACACCATTGTTCCCATTTTAAATATGAGGAAACTGAGACTCCGACAGTAGACAACTTGTCCAACGTTACAGAGCTAGTAAGTGAGAGGCTGAGAGCTGAAACCAAGTTTGATCCCAAAGTCTGTGTTGTTCCTCACTGTCCTCCTGAATGCAGTGAAGGGAAGACCTCAGACCCCTGTAGTGTGACACAAGGAGAGCATTCTTAACACATGGAAGGGTACAGCCCCCTCCCCGATGACCCGAGGAAGCACCATGGTAACAATACTCCGTTTCATTGGCTCTAAGATGCAACTGATGGTTAGGGGCACCGCTATTTTTTCTATCCCAAAGAAAGGAAAAATCTGCCCATTAAACCATGACATAGTGTTTTAAATGCCATTAATTTTAGGATTCTGAAGTGAATGTTTAAAAATTACATTTAAATAAAATTTAGGTTCAGATTTAATGTTTTTTAGGGTCATTTGTACCGTCGCACTGATTTCAACTTGAGAGCTGTTAAACTGAAAAAAAAAAAATACGTAGGTTAAAATCTATACAATAGTGTAGTATCATTTACTGGTACCTACTATGAACCCTCACTGAATTTGATTCAACAACATTAAAGGGTAGACATTATACTCTGCACTTCACAGAATAGAAACTGAGGCTGGGCAGCCCAGGTGGCTCAGCGGTTTAGCGCCGTCTTCAGCCCAGGGTGTGATCCTGGAGACCCTGGATTGAGTCCCGCGTCGGGCTCCCTGCATGGAGCCTGCTTCTCCCTCTGCCTGTGTCTCTGCCTCTCTCTCTTTCTCTCTCTCTCTCTGTGTCTCTCATAAATAAATAAAATCTTAAAAAAAAAAAAAAAAGAAACAGGCTCAGAGAAGTCAGAAACATGTTCGAGGTCACAGAGCTAGTAGCTGGTGGTGCCAGGCTTTTGCTGTTTATTGCACGCTTGTTTTTTAAAAGAAAATCAATCTTACTGCATTACATGTTTTGTGATGGCATGTTGATCCTGCACATGTATGTATGCGTGTCTACACACGTGTGTTCCTGAGAGCACACTGGGAATTAGATCTGCCCTAGCAGACGGTGAGGGGGAAGCAGGATCACTGAATGCTGGCCGAAGGAAATTTCTCATCTGCCCACAAACTAGTGAGTGACCAATCATGCCATAAATGTACATACACTTAGAAGAAGCTCAAAGTGGCAATAAATCAGTTTTTAAATTAAAACGTACATCTGTTCAAATGAAAAATCTCTTGCTTTTATAGCTGCCTCCTCTATGGTGGTGCATTACAGGCTCAAGACACTCTGTTCAGGGGGTCAGTCTGAAGCTCTGAGGCTAAGGAATATGTCTCATATGCTACACAGGGAGGATTCCGCTCCTAGGAGAGCTTGCTTTTGATTGCTTGTTCCTCCTGCCCTGTCTGGTGTTACAATCCGAGAACAGAGTCCTTCGTCTTCCTATGAACACATTAAAACAAACAAACAAGCTTTCCTGAAGGTAAGAGTGACCTCTCAGGTTGGTCATTTACTGGGACTGACAACCATAGCCTATAACGAAGCACCCAAAGACAGCTGATTTACACGTCGTCACTAATACAATATGCAATGTGCAGAATGCTTCAGAACTAGGCTGCGGTTTAGAATCCCCATTTTTTCTTAAAAAAAGATTTTATTTATTCACTCATGAGAGACACAGACAGAGGCAGAGACACAGGCAGAGGGAGAAGCAGGCTCCATGCAGGGAGCCCGGCGTGGGACTCGATCCCAGGACCCTGGGGTCACGCCCTGGGCCGAAGGCAGATGCTCAACCGCTGAGCCACCCAGAAATGTCGAGAATCCCCATTTCTAATACGGGTTATAGATCTCCACAATGAGTTAATATTAGAAATAAATGGATGTCTGAGCCTTTAGTAAGAATGCTGAACCAGGGGTGCCGGGGTGGCCCCGTGTCGGACTCTTGGTTTCGGCTCAGGTCATGGTCTCGGGGTCGTGGAATCAAGCCCATGAGAATCAGACAGTGCTCCTCTCTGGGCTCAAGTTCCGCACTCGGCAGGGAGTCTGCTTGGGATTCTCCGTCTCCCTCTGCCCTTCCCCCCACTCACACGCTTGCAGGCTCCTCTCTCTCTCTCTCTCTCAAATAAATCTTTTTTTAAAAAGCTGAATGGCTTTGAAACAGTAGAACAAAATGTAATTCCCTTTGCAACTTCATGTCAGTAATATTTTGTATGAAATTACAGGTATGTTAATGCCAAGACCGCTATAGTCCTGGCCTAGCAATGCAATATTTTTAAATGAATGATTTGATTATGTTTCCTATTTCAGAAGAGTAAGAGGTGATCGTGATATACAGGAAATAGATTTTTTTAAAAATATTTTATTTATTAGAGAGAGAGAGAGAGAGAGAGAGAAAGAGCCCAAGCAGGGGGAGCAGCAGAGGGAGAGGGAGAAGTAGCCTCCCAGGAGAGCAGGGAGCCGGATGTGCGGCTCTGTCCCAGGATCCCGAGCTGAAGGCAGACACCCGACTGAACCAGTCAGGGGCCCAGGAAACAGATTTCCTAAATGCTAACTACTAGTAATCACGGAGGGCTCTCTCGTGAAGTCGCGGACGATGCCTCACACGTCAGTCCTTCCTCAAAGTCTGCGTCCACGTGTGCCAGGCCCGATGGAGCGTGGAAGCAGCCGACAGCACCCCAAGGCTACGAGCAGTAGCTGGGAGCCTCTGCCTGCAAGGTCCGTGTGTGGGGAACCTGTGCTCCTCTCCTGGTTCACACTGCGTACCTGGCACCCAGTGACCCAAGGCTGCTGCGAAGCCCACACCGTGCAGGCCAGCTGAACCTGACCCAGGTAAGAACCACGCACCTTTTTTTGTTCTTGTTTCAAGTTGAAGCTCTGACAAACAACAACCACAACAACACACACAAAAACCCCACAAAACCAACAAACTAACAAAACCAGTGCTGGAGGAAGTGAGAGGACATGATCTAACCCTCGTGCATCACGCAGGTGGTGAAGCTACGGGAGCCCCACCTCGGCCCCCGAGAAAGGAAAGCAAGCAGCAAAGGGAGCGAGGCAGAAGCAGGCATAAGCGGACGAGCCTGCTCCAGGATGCTGGCTCCTGTTCTAGAGTTCCTGATGTCTGAAGCAAAGCAGGAAATAACCAGGGTGGAAAGCAACGAGGCGCTTGAACCTGCAGGGCTGACGGCTCCTGCCTGGGCCCTGCTGCACCCCGCGGCCTGCGTCCTCGCGGGGACACTGCCCGGAGACCAGTGTGTGCCCCTGCCCCGGCCCGGGGCCCTCCTGGGGGCTGCTCTGGAGCCGGCCGTACGTGCTGCTGACCCTCGGGGACCAGCGAAGAGCGACGTTCCCCCGACGATTTTCTCCTGTTCCTGGCTCACGATGGCTACTCGAATCTGCCTTGTTCCTTCTTCACTTAAGCAAACGTTCCTCAGGTTGTTGCACTAGGTCTTTAAGGACAACAGAAGGTTCACGACTATACACACGGGAGTTCAGGCCACGTCAGGTGACCGACAGCTTCCCGAGCGGAGCTTCTCGGGCTTTTCAAGACAGGCTGAGGTGGAGGCGAGGCAGGCGTTGCCATCCCTACTTCAGAGATAAGGAAAGGAGGCTCCGAGGGGTCAAAGGCGACTTGGTCCAGGTTATACGGGCGGCAGAAGCCGCAGGACCCACAGCCAGGCTTCCTGACGCGGAGTCCGCTGCCCTCGACCGCAGCGCGGGCTTGTCACCAGTAAAGTAAAAGAATGCGAGTGGTTGGAAGGACAGTGGTTACTAAGGGGACTTGGATTTCGTGTTCCTTAAGGTCATGTCAGGTAAAAGAACAAGTGTCTGACCTGTGGCTCGGCCTCTTGCGAGACCTGTGACCCTGGGGAAAAAGGGCCCCTCGAAGTACCCACTTCTGGGATACAGAAGCAAGGGCCGTTACCCGCCAGGGCCGCGGTGACAACGGACAAGCTGGCGCACAGAGGACGCCTGCTGCACGCCTGTCACGCGGGTAGGAGCGCCCGGCAGCACAGGGGCTACTCAGGACCAGAGGCTGCTCCGCGGGCTGAGCCCACGGGCCGCACGTCTGCACCTTGTGGGCTGCAGGGCAGCGCGGTGCCTCCGTAGCAGGGGCCACTCCAGTTCAGCCGTTGTTACTGTGAGACCCGGGGGGGCACTCAGTCCTTCCAGTGGGGAGACGGCCCCGTGGAAGTGGCCTTCGCTGTGCGAGCGCCTCAGCTGAGCCATTCTGGGAAGCGTTCTGGGAAGCTGCATGGGTGACCGAGACGGCCGGGCCCTCCCAGTTCCAGTCCAAGAACCCCCTCCGTCCCGGGCCAACTGGGAGGGCTGCCACCTTATCAGTCAGAGAGACCCCACTAGTAATAACATTTAAAAAACCCTAAAACCTACTTGTTATATTTCTGAACAGAGAACAGTACAAAAACCATGTGACCCCGTGTTCAAACCAGTCCCTGGCCCAACACCAGCGTCGCCTACCAACGTGGTAGATTCTGGGGCACCCGGCCAGGCCTAGTGGCTCACGGGCCTTGGGGATGAGGCCCAGGACTGCAACCTGCCTTCTGGGGGAGTCTGAGGGTCGCGCAAGTTCAAAGACAACCACTGGTCCAGGCCGTAGGCCGGAGTCTGAGTAGATGCCAAGCAAACTGGAAACAAACAGAAGCTCCCGAGACAACCCTTCTTTCCTCTGCACATTACCATGACGTCCGTTTGTGAGCATTCAAACGGGACAGAGAAAATACCAGGAAAGTGCCTCGCACTCCCTCGTTCCACAGTAGTCCAGGATCGCTTGGAGATTACCGCGCGCAAATATCTCCAAAAAGTCGCACACCGACGAGAAGGGCATCCTTGGGGCAAGTCCCCCATGTCACATCGTCCGTGGCCGCATGCGAAGGCCATTCATGCATATTCTAAAAGGAAAAGGGGAGACGAAGAGATGCTCCTCGCAGGCCCTGGCACTAGAATCCAGCCTCCTGTCCTCAGCGGGGGCTCCGGGGCCCACTCCGGTAGCAACAGCCTCCCGGGGGATTGGAGCCCCGCTGCCCCAGCGTATCTTGGCTAACGGAGACTTTGTGGGTTGTGTGCACACGGCCGGACGCCGCGGTGCATACGTGTGGGATATTCCTGGAGATGAGGCCGGGGACCGGAGGGCCACCCCGACGAGGTCAGGACCCAGATCTTTCCAATGCAAACTCGGTTTCCCCGCACTGCCCGCGGCCCCTGGGTGCTCACTGCACACGTGCATCGGGATCAAGAACGCCACCCTCCTCCCTGCAAGCGGGTTTGGCAGAGTCTTTCTTCTGTTTCCAGAAAGAGTTGAGTATTTTGCGGTCGCCTCTTTTATCTCTGGGGATTTTGCTTATTAGAAAAATACACGGAATCCCCCATCTCCTGACTTAGGCAGTGAGACAGTCAGGGGATGGGCGGACTCCGGTGTGCCGCTCGGGTCAGGTCCACAGAGTGGGGCGCCGTCTCCCCACTAGCACCAGGGTGGGGGACATAGGAAGGGCAGGTGCGGCCTCCGGAGGGCCTGCGCGACCCGGGGACACAGGCCTGGGGTGGTGGGGTGCGGCCTCGGAGGCGGCCTGGCCCTGGCTTCCTTTGTCTGTGGTAGGGGTGCACACTTCCTCAGGAAGGAGCAGATAAATTACTCCTTAGGGTTGTGAGGGCTTTTCTGTCACCTGGCCAAGTGCAAATTCCGAAAGCGGGCCTCGTGGGCATACCCGCCAACAGCCTGCGATCCTGGCCGAGAAAACGCTCCGTCTCCACGTTCACGCCAAGCTAACGGGGAGCCCAGTGCTGGGACCCTTGCACCCCACGGACACCGGTGCTCCACGGGCTCTGCTGTCGTTAGCTCTGCACATCGTTAAAGGTGCGGCCTTCCGGGCTCTCCCAGTAAGAAACGTGGCAGCGAGGCCACAGGAGCGAGAAGACGCCCCTCAGGCTGCAGAAGTACGCCCCAGGCTGGTCTGTATTTTGAGAACAGAAAGACCAAGGAAGAAAGTGGGAGCTGGGAAAAGGGGAGGAAGCCAGAGGCCAGGGGCCAGGGAGCTACTCCCAGGAGACGGGGCCTGTTGGGGCACTGCGACAGGGCTGCACCCCGGGAAGTGCGGGCGGGGGTGCAGAGGCTGTGCTGCAGCCAGGGAAGGGCTCGGCACCTCCTAGGGCTGCCCCCCAAGCTCCCACAGACGAGGGTCTTCAGACAACACATCCTCTCCCAGCTCTGGGTGTGGGCAGGGCTGGTTCCTTCTGGAAGTTCCCGGGGAGAACCGGTTTCCCTGCCTCTTCTGGCTCCTGGAGACCCCCGGCATCCCTTGGGCCGCGGCCCCGTCCTCTGCTCACTCTGAGCCCTGCTCCTGCCGTCCCAGCCCCTCCGGCCCTGACCCTCCTGCTTCCCTCTCATAGACCCCTGGCGATTACAGTGGGCCCAGCTGGAGCATCAGGGTACCTGCCCCATCTCACAACCCCTAACCTGGTCACAACTTCGCGGGCCACGTCCATGTGGGGTGGTGCAGTCGCGGCGTCCAGGATTAGGACAGGGACGCCTTTGGGAGGCATGGCTCTGTGACCCACGCGACGAGGGCAGAATGTGCATCAGCGCAGCGTGGCCTCCCGTCCTCCCTGGTGCATCCTCCTCAAGCACAAAACCAGGCTGGCCCGAGGCCACGTGGCCCTGGGGGCCAGGGAGGGCAGGTCACAGGATCCTACACATCTGTAAACAACTTCCAATAGTCATTTCTGCCTCTTGGGCCCCTAGGTGCTTTCTTTTCTACCAGGGAGGTCCCAAATGTATACACTCCCACAAAAAATGGATCTGCCTCTGTTTGTCTATTTTGTCCATCCAAAGACTCTCGGCAGGAAGCCGTTTAACTGGAAATACAGCCGACCCTCGAGCAACGCAGGGGTTAGGGCGCCAACGCCCCGTGCAGTGCAAAGGCCACATGGAACTCCTGACTTTGCTCAGACTTAACTGCTAATAGCCTCCTGTTGCCTGGGGGTCTTGCCAATGACACAGGTTGGTGAACGCGTATTTTGTACGATGCACACATCGTAGACTGTGTCCTTACAATAAAGCCAGACGAAAGAACATGTTGTCCAGGAAGTCCTAAGGAAGAGAAAATACATCGACGACGCCGTGCTATATTTATTAAAAAAGATCTGTGTGTAAGTGGACCCGTGCAGCTCAAGCCCGTGTTGTCCAAGGGTCAACTGTACTGCGTTTAATAATGTGGCGGAAGTTTTAGGATGCGTGGAGGTGCAGGAAAAGAAATACTTCTCTAAGGAAAAATCCTCATGCTCCCACTCATTTATCTCAGTATAATTTTTTAATTATTATTGCTTAAGGAAACCTCACTTTTATTCTCAACGGCTCCTGGAAAGGTTTTTAGTTTTATTTCTGAATTTAATTGTTACGCTTGCTGGAGGAACATCAGCAATTCCTTCGTCTCATCTTCATATAGTTATAAAAGTCATCAGGAGAAAAGTGAAAACTGGAAATTTGATGTTCAGACCAAATGGAGCTTCCTAGTGCTTCTTAAAGCAGGCGGGGAAGGGAGAGCCCTGAGCAAGTTGCATTAACTCAATTATTAGTTTCTCCCTGGGGAAAGAGGGAGACAGAAAGCCTGTCCCTAGTCCTTTGGCTCCTAGTACTGTGAACGCAGTCAGAAGCTGCACAGGAAGGACCCTAACCACCTTTTAAATTCTTGCTGGTGGCTGAAAAGGAATGAATCAGAAACTCGGCACATGGATGTCGGGTGGAGGAGAAAGGCAGCAACCTCCAGGTCAGCGGTGCCTGTCTCGGGTGCTTCGCGGGCGTGGGCCCCTTGGTCGGATGCACGTTCTACACGAGAGATGGAGCTGCCGGCACAGGACTCTCCGCCCAGGGGAGTGTCCTCGGGAGTCACCAGCTGTTGCCACTCTCGGGCCACACATGTGCCCTGGATGCAGGGGTCCACCCCAGGCCTGTTCTGGAAATCAGAGACTACGGCTGTGTTTTAAAGGCTAACTGGCAAACGGCGGCAGAAGCCAGGGAGGGGGCAGCTGTGACGTGTCCCATTCACAAATCAGAGTAGTGAACCCGGGGCCCGGGGGACTCCGGGGGACTCTGGGGTGACAAGGCCCGGGACTGACTGCGGCCCTTTGCAAGGAGGGCGCTTTGGAGGGCGGTGGTGACGGTGGGGACAGTGGTGACGTCTGGTCCAGCCGGGAAGCCTTAGCTGGTCAGCGTGCAGGGCCCAGGGCGGCCACTCCGCGCATGGACAGCCCTTTTCTGCCTTAACCCCGTTTCCCCTCCTTCTTTTCTCCCCCCCTCCCCCCAGTGGACTGCGTCCTTCAGTCCAAAGGGATGAATTGTTTGCTCACATTGGGTTATAATGAACTAAGTGACCTCAATCCTTCACAGAAATTGTATTTATTATTCAAAAACACAGGGAACCCTTTTTTCATCGTGAATGTTTCAGGTATTTTCTTCTCACGGAAAATGAAATAAAAACAACAAAAGTCCTGTCTTTCCATCCCGACTTCTCTACAAAGCGTTCCTTCCCGCTTGATTCAATACTCTCCGCTGATGGGCTTTCAGGTATGAAACCCCACGCCCACTTTGACAGTTTTTCCTTCATTGACAGGGCAACTTCCTCGGTCAACTAAGGCAATTTTTGAACATAAAGACGAATCTGTAACGATTTACAGTATACGCGCCGCCGAAGCGAGCACATCTGTACGAGTTAAAGGATGTATGTTCACATTTATGAGCAATTAACCTTATTTTCTCTTATGCTCTTTGTGGTGATAAAATCAAAGTTAAAATAATTTATTCCATTACATTTTCTTACATTAGGACATCAAATCTAAGGTCACTGGGGTGGAAGTCTTATTACTTTTACATTATATGTGAATTTTTATAAGTGCTTACACATAAGTTTCTTCCTTTGCACACCTCTATAAATATTTCTTCCATTTCTATAAGCTTAAAGGAATCTCTTAAAATGAGTTAGTCTCACTTACCCATGATGGATACGACAAATAATCTTATTGAGCAAACCCTATTCTGATAGAGGGACGGTGTTTCCAGAATGGCTCCGAGCAGGTTCACAATGCAGGAATCCGACTCCCATGGGGAGGCGCGATGTCACCCAATGTCACCCCCCCACGAGACGTGGCCCTGGGCTCAGGCCCAGGCCGACGTGATGGTATCACCAGCCAACAGCACAAGGCCGTCTACAAGGATGAGGTTCTGATTCTGGGATACCGGGGGCTCTGTGGTGGGGCGTCTGCCTCGGGCCCAGGGCGTGACCCCAGGGTCCCGGGATCAAGTCCTACATCAGTCCCTGCAGGGAGCCTGCTTCTCCCTCTGCCTGGGTCTCTGCTTCTGTGTGTTTCATGAATAAATATATAAAATCTTAAAAAAACATAGTTCCGTGCTCCTCCACCAAAAGGGGAGCGGGCACTGCAGGGGGCAGGGGGAGGCTGAGCAAAGGCCAGAGGCCCCAGAGGGGCAGTGCAGGGTCCGCCCGGCTGCTGCAGGCACCTGTGTGCCACCAGGGAGCTCTGGAGGCAGCCAGGGCATTGGGGGCTCTGGGCGACACGTGCTCGTGGAGAAGGCAGGCCCAGATGGTGGGCCCCCCATTGAAGACGGTTTGCTGGGGGGGGGCAGCCCGACGGAGGCCAGGGAATCAGGGGGGCCCCCAGATGGGAAGACACTCTGGACAGATGCACGGCGAGGCCGAAAACGTGTGCCTCACGATGTTAGGAGAGAACGGCCTAGGTGCGCGGGCACAGCGCCCACCGGACGGCGGCACCAGCAACACTGCCCTAGAGCAGTGCTTCCCTTACCACGTCCACGTGGGACAAGAGAAACCAACGGACAGCGAAGGAAACCAAACAGCCCCGGCTGCACGCTCAGTGCACCAACAGTAGGGCTCTCTGGGACGAGAGCCGCTCTTCGATCATTTGAGAGGGCTCACACACACGTTCCTTCTACCTAAAAAGCATCTTTAAAACCTGGATTATCAGAGGGCTCTGGTGTTGAGACCTTTCATGATAAAACTCATGGTTAAAATGCTGGATAAAGCCCACGCCGAAGCTCCGGGACTTTTGATAGAGCTGCTCATTCTACAGGCAATTATTAAACGCCACTAAAAGGCAAAGAGATGGATATTTACACCCCAATCCACCAGTAGGCATTGGTCGCTCATTCTGTGTCTGGCAGGACGCTGGGGGTACAAAGGCAACAGAACACCTTCCCCCTACTTACAGACTTAAGGTCTGTGGTGGAAAGAGACACAGCAACCAGCAGTTAGGACACAGGTGTGCAATCCCTTCAGCGAGAGCTTTGGGGAGCGCCGTGGAGTCGAGATTGGCTTCCAGAAAGGCGATGTGGCAGACTGCAGCACAGCCCGGTGAACAGCTGCCCCGGCTGTCTGGGCCAGCCCCATTTACACCCGACCTGGTGTGGCACCTGGCCTGCACCCCTTCCTGACTCTCAGGAGTGGATGGTGAATGGGTTACCCCAACCCCGCGTTTCCGAATGCCCCCAGCAATGTCTGGGCAGCACCCCATGATCAAATATACTTATGTTTCACCAGCAAAATTAAAATCTCTTTAGCGGAAAAGGTGTGCCATTATGAATATTCACACAAAATGACATAAAGAGGCTGTAAATAGTCTTGTGTCCCTTGGCGCCAGATTGTGCCGGGTTATTAGAAATGTGATTTGTCCAGAATTTTCTGGATTTTGAAATTCTGGGTAAGAGGCTGTGGACTGCGGAGTGTGGCAGGCGGCACCTGAGGACTGTGATGTTACAGGAGAATGGAAGAGGGAACACCTTGCTTAGTCTTGGGACGTTCCCAAGTTCCAGAAGGACTTCCAGAGAACCTGGGAGCCGAGGGAAGAAGAGGGCCGGCTAAAGGAGAGTCTGGGCATCAGGTTTGGGGGAGGGAACGAATGTCCTGTCGGAGTCCCGGGAGGTGGCAAGGCATCCCCAGCCACCCCGGAGCTGGAGCCAGACAGCAACAGGAGGGGGGGGCAATGAGGCAGGGAGGCCACTGAGCAAAGGGGGGTGCTGAGAGCTGAGGCTGGGAGGAACATGGTCAGATCTGCACTTTCTAAACAAGTGGATGACTCCGAGCAGGGGCCAGGGGAAGGGGTGCAAGTGGGAGGTAAGGCTGGCTGCAGTGGACGGGCTGACACCCCCCGGGGACCCTCAGGGACTAGAGGTAGGGGCCAGGGAGAAAAGGGCGAAGCCCGGGGACACAACCAGGTTAGAAAAACCTGGATTTGTCCTAAGCTGAGCCCTTGAAAAACACTTGTCTCTTTCCTCATGCTTTTCTTCATGTCACCTGATGAGAACAGCTCTGAGATCTGTAAGTAACGTCTTTTTCTCCTGTCCATCGTAAGGTCATATATGTTCACCAGCAAATACTTGGAAGATACAGAATATCGGGGTAAAGGCCCCTTATAGGGTCATCATCAGAGCGCAAGGAATGGTGACATCTGTGCCGGGATGAGGCCTGAGCACAAGAGAGGTCTCGAGGCAGTGGCGGGATGATCATTTCCTTCTAACCTTTTCTTATGTGAGTGCAGGCTTTCTTCTATGGTCGTGATCGTACTGTTTGTGCATTTTCAATACTGCTTTTTTCACTCAACATTTCATCTCAGGTCTTTTCCTGTGTTGGCCCGCGGTCTAAATGAATGCAACTTTTAAAGGCTTTGGTGCATGAGATCAATGTGAAGTATCCCGCACGATCCCCTTTTATGACTCAACATTATGCTGCCCAACAGAGCTCTAAGCCCTCAGGGAATTATCTTAAAGGCAAACTCTCATGACAATATTTCAGGGGAGGCGAGGCAGCATTTGGCGTCTCTTCCTAGGCCCTCGCTTCTAACTTTCCAAATTCTCTTGCTGTCAGCTGAACCCGGCATGGAAACATTTATAACTGGTGGTTTGTGGATAACAGACTAGTATTTTAGCAGTTAAGCGAATCTCAAGTTTCAGTACCTCTCAAATGTTGTTTACCCAAAATTTCAATATTATTATTGGTTGGGAATAGAAGGAATTAAAATTACATCTCCATTGTGCCCACCAGAACCACGTCTCTGCTAACCATACTTTTTTATGTGACTTTAAGAAAGCAAAACCAACTCAGAAGGTTTCGAGGTCAAAACATGGGCCAAAAAGATTATGATTTTTTAAATCTCTATCGTTCCATCCATCCATCTATCTGTTGCTGAAAAACACTCTGGGTCTCATTGAAGAGGGACAAAGGGCCTTAAGGGTAGACTAAACGGCCACTCAGTTGAGAGAAGCAAGGAGAGGACAACTTGCGTCCCAGGGCAGCCCTCAACCAGAGTGACCAAAGCTGTGGCCAGAGCAGCTCTGCTGGCCGCCACCCTTCCCCACCCGCCCTACTCTTCCTGAAGGCCTCGTGTCATCAGCCGAGATCTGGAATTCAGAAAGCGCGCCTCCAAAGAGAAAACAAGGTTATATATGGTAACCAGGCATACCTAAAATATTTGTATCTGTATTTTCAATATGTTTTTGGGAAAATAGGCTTTCGTTGGGCAGGGCTGGGGCTCTAGTATCATTTGAAACATGCTTTATGTGAGAAAAATGTTTTTGAGAACAAACTCTATTATTACCTAAAGAATTCATAAGACAGGCTACGCTGTTAGTACTCACACAGGTAATTGTATTTTCCTAAACATGTTCTGGAATAAGATAAGGCATAAAAAAGTGAAATAAGAATAAGCAAATACATTGTCCGATTTTAATGGCACAGAGAGGAAACACCCAGGAGCCCCAAGTGGGAAAGGTGGCCATCCACACCCTCCTAAGGCTTGAAGGGCCATAAAGAGCGAGCCATTTGTTCACCGTTCACCGAGAGTGTGTGAAGCAAAACACGGCATCTTTGTACATCTCACAGGTAGGAGGAAAACGACCAGGAGGCCGGAACTCTGTAGCTGCTGGGAACGTCCGTCTTTTGCATTCCTAGCAAGCTGTGAGGCATGTTCAGAAAAGCAGAACGTCGGGAGAAGAGGGCAGGACGCCCGAAGAGCGGGCTTACTGTCGGAGCCCCCCGGGCACGGTCGCCAGCACGGCGACGGGGAGGACAGACATGCCACGTGCGGTGCGTCCACATCCCCGCCGCTCGGGAGTAGTAAGTAGCCGGGCAGCGAGGTACGACATGAGCGTTGCTGCGACAGGTCAGAGCCAAGGCGCTGTGGGGGGAAGGTCCCGTCGCATCAGCTAAGTGGCTGTCATACGGGTTGGACATCGGCACAAGCAGGCTGGGCTTTCTCCCAACCGGAGCCCATCCTAGGTGCTTCGGTAGAAGGTTCCCTGCACATTGAAACCTGCCAGTGTCCTCTAGGACCCCAGGGACGTGAAGGGAAGCACCTTGCGGCCAGGTGGGCTTCCCTTAGCCCCAGGGGAAGAGCACTTGTGACTTGAAAAAGCAAAAAGCCCTGGGCCACATCTCCTCACGCAGATCTCGCTGGCTTGGGGTCTCCTTTCTCCGTAAACCACAAGCTCTCCTCAAAAGCACTCTAGGCGGTAAGTGAAAGGCCGGTGGCCACACACTGCGAGGGCAAAGGGCCGCTGTCTGGGGCGGGGGGTGGGGGGGTGTCCGTGTGCCCCAGCTGGGCCGCGGCCCCGCCGCCTCGAGGACGATTCTTCAGGACCACTGGGGCAGGGGGGCGGCCAAACGGATAATGCCCTCTGATGGCCTGTGAACGGCCACAGCGCCCCAACGCCGCAGGTACACAGGACAGGTTTATGTCCTCTGAACAGATCACCGGACCCTGCCTGCTGGGTTTATAGTTTCAGACCATTAAGTAGGTGCAAACACACTCACGGCAACAAAGCACAGCTCTGCTGAGAAAAGGCCGGCGAAGAGCTTCACAGGGTCACAGCGCCTGCAGCCCCCCTGGTGCCACCGCTGACGGCACCCAGGCTGGAAGGGATCAAGTGCAGGTGCCCCTGAAGGACAAGGGGCGGAAGGCAAGGTTTTCGGGTGACCTGGAACACATGGCCCTGGAGGAAAGGGAGGGAGGCTTCCTGGGGAACCGCGGCCTGGAAACCGGCTGGGTCACTCCACGCGGCCTGGCCTGACCTTAGGCAAGTCACTCAGCCTCCCGGTGCCCCAGTTTCCCCATCGGAAATGATGCTGGAGAAGATAACGCTCCCCAGCACCTGTAGGAAATAATGAGGCTCTGTGTGAGGCCGACCACGGAGAGGCGAGGCAGGAGGGACCTGTCGCACCTTCAGAGTGGCAGCAAAGGCCCATAGCAAGGCAAGGAGGCTTGTTCCCTGCTTCCCACTGCCCGCCCTCCACTGCCCCAGGACCTGGGAGATGCACCTGAGGTTTTTAGCTGATTTTCTCAAGAGCCGACAGAAAGGAATGAGTGATGTGACTCCTCCCTGTTTCCTGAGGCAAGAACTTGACTCTCGGAGCTGTCCTTACGCAGCTCTGAGACCCTGCTTCTGTCAGAGAAGAAAGGGAGAAAGAGGAATTTATGCTCTAACTAGGATTTAAAGTTGGGACTGAGGGTTATATTTCAAAACCAGAACTTGAAGTTTTGGGGAAAGGAAATGTCTCTTTTCTCAATGAAAATGGTCTTACAGTTGTAAACCTCTGTGGCTCGTCTGGGACAGAGCACCCAAGGACAAAGAGTTTGCGCACCAAGCAACAGCTTGCGGCTGAACTGCAGAATCATTTCTGGAAATAGTCAATAAAATCACATTATACATGAAACGATAACATAAAACCCCGACCCATATAAGCCCATTTACTGTAAATGATTTCAGATCTTAAAAAATTGTTTCTATGTTGCCTAAATCCCTGAAGTCTGAGCCCATGATGCAGCTGGAAGCTTCCCAAGAATCACTGCTTGTCAACAGCATTCCTGCAGAAGTCGGGCTGTTCACCTCCACCCCGCCTGTCAAGTTGACTTTGTTTCTAAATGCTCCGCTTTACATTCCCACCCTCATCATCCAGGGAACAACGCTTCGTATACGTGCAGTTCCCGAGCAGCTTAGCCACAAGCAGACAGCGTCGTGGGCCTGACAAAGAAAATCGATGGAAAGCCAGGGAGACTGTGCTGGGATGGACCCTGTGGTCTGAACCGACAGGAGGACGCTGGCAACACGGGCTGGCCGGGGAGGGGGACGCGGCCGGCGCCACCCGTGCCACCGTGAGGATCGGGGCCGTGGGCAAGCACCCGCTGGGCGCTCGTGCTGAAGAGTCGCTGCAGAGGGAGCCTCGCATCCCCGGCCCAGTCCCCCACCTGAGTGCTTACGATCACCCCACACACTGGCTCCACTTACAAGTCCGTGACCTGTCCCCCAGTCCTCTCCGGACTCCAGGATCAAGAGAGAAAACTCCAAGAAATCAGAGGTTTGGGACTTCGCGGCAGATACGGAGAATGGGGGTTAAATCAGCCACATCAACCCAGGCTCCTTGGCTGAGGGGCCCTCCCCGATAAGGACCGCATCAGCGGACACCCAGGCGGCAGCTTGGGTCGCAAAGTGTCCCCGTGTCTCCCAAGCGTTACCTGAGCCCCAGGCCCTGGGTGCAGGCAGCGCATCCCCTTCACCGAAGAGGCAGGGAGCCTGAGACCGCGTGCCAAGCAGAAGACGCCTCCCGCCGCCGTCTGTCTTAACCCCTAGCCATCCCACGCGAGCATTTTTCCTTGTTCTCTCCTTCGGGTGAACACACTACTATCATCGCCAACGGTTTCCAAAGACAACAATAACTGCAAAAAGCACATTCTAACGTAGTTCACAGTGAGAGCGGAGGCACAAGTGTCACCCACACGGATAGCACGTGCAGAAGAAATAACGACTTCTCCCCTCATGATTAAAAACAAATACACGCTTTCCTTTCAAGTCCATGATGCAGACCACAAGTACAAGGGAATAGGAAATGAGAACTTCAGCTTCCTGGAAAAATTATAAAGAGGAAGGAAGGAAGGAAGAAAGGAAGGAAGGAAGGAAGGAAGGAAGTTGAATTATTTTTAAAAAAAAGAGCAACATCACGAAAATGCAGAAAAGGAGAGGAGAGCATTTCTAGTAATGGGTTGTTTAGTTTGGATTTCAGCATTGGTTGGTAGCAGAAGGACGTAAACATTTAGGTGGGGGACGGTTGACCAAAGAATGATCTGAATCCAAAGGACTGACAGGTGTACCTCGACCTATGGGATCGCAGTTCAGATGCATGAAGGTGTCTCTGTGGTAGGAAGCTAGAAGGCAACGGCCACACCGTATCCACGCTTACGCCAAAGCGACGGCACGGTGAACACAGGACTACGTAGAACCGAGTCACAAACGTGGGACTGATAAATAAGAAGACAAACCCCCATAGTGGGTGCCGTAAATGGTCAAGCAACTGGATTGTGTTTTATATTTCGCCGGATGAACCCAAATGACAGGAGGTTAAGTGCCAGCCTTTTCATAAATACGCTAAAGAAAACCATGATTAAAACCATTCCCTGGCCCACCACTAACCTTGTGGGACAAGAGATGTCCTGGTTTTACTAATGGACTCTAGCATTTTATCTTTCTGCGTCCTGTCTGGATCCGTGGCTGGTTGCTCGGCGCCACGTGATGATGACTGGGGGGCAGGTCCTTGCTGCTCCTGGGCACCCCCCACCCCCACGCTAGGATCAGATGCGTGGGCGCTGTTGGTTCAGTGTCTACTCCCTTTGGCTACACGCCTCCCACTGCCCTCCCTCGCCAGCTGGAAGAGGACACAATGCATTGGTACCAGCTGGCCCACCTTTAGGGCCAGTGGGAGGCGCTGATTCATGAAGAAATTATTCCATATCACCCACAGAGACCCGGGCTTCAGCACCACGGGCTTCCCCTCCCCCACCCGCACGCTACATTTACAGATACGCCAAACCGTGAAAGTGGCTTGTCTTCCATCTCAGTTTGGCAGCACACGAGACAACGCCCTCCAAAACACTGGCAACTGTCTTGATCCGTATTCTCCCTCTTTTCTTTTTCCTATTTGTCAGATCTGCGGATCCATCAGGGAATTATGTCTTCACTACCTCAGCATAAGTTAACAGTGTCAGCAGGAGAGCCGTACTCGCCAGCCCACCTGTCTTCAGTCGGGAAACACAACACAATATTAAGAAAACTATCCTGGGTGTGCGTGTACGAAGGAATATTACGGGGCCATCAGAAAATGAAATCTTGCCATCTGCAGTGATATAGATGGAGCTAGAGTGTCCTGTGCTAAGCAAAATGATTCAGTCAGAAGAAGATAAATACCATATGATTTCACTCATAGGTGGAATTGAAGAAATAAAAACAGGTGAACTATGGGAAGGGGGGGAAAGAGAGAAGGAAACAAACCATAAGAGACTCTGAATAACAGAGAATGAACCGAGGGCTGATGGAGGGAGGTGGGCACAAGGGGCCACTTGTCATGATGGGCACTGGGTGCTCTATGTAAGTGACAAGTCACTGACTTCTACTCCTGAAATCAATATAACAGTGTATGTTAACTTACTAAAATTCATTTTTTTAAAGATTTTATTTATTTATTCATGAGAGACACAGAGAGAGAGAGAGGCAGAGACACAGGCAGAGGGAGAAGCAGGCTCCATGCAGGGAGCCCGATGTGGGACTGGATTCCGGGTCCCCAGGGTCACGCCCTGGGCTGAAGGCAGGCGCTAAACCTCTGAGCCACCCGGGTTGCCCAACTTACTAGAATTTAAATAAAAGTTTGAAAGAAGAAATCAAATATATTTTTTTAGGGGGGGTGGGCGGAGGGGCAAAGAGAGAGAAAGAGAGAGAATCCTAAGCAGGCTGCACGCCCAGCGCAGAGCCCGACATGCGGCTCGGTCTCACAACCCTAGGATCACGACCTGAGCTGAGATCAAGAGTCAGACACTTAACCGACTGAGCCACTCAGGTGCCCCGAAGACCATACTTTAAAAAGTAGGTCTGAAGCTTATTCAAGTGCATTTGACTGTATTTTTCACCAAAATGCCTGCACAAAGAGGACCCTGCAAGCCTTATTGGGAAAATGCCTGCAAGTCCAATGCGTATTTCAGACATTTAAAAAAAGTTGTTCTAAGTGACTATTACCTCTCTTACATAGTCATATATTTAAATTTTAGTCTGCACTTAAAAGAAAAAAAAAACCAAACCAGAAGAAAACACTGAAGAGTCTAAGTGAGGAGAGGAGGTGGAGACACGCCACGGGTTTGTGGCCGACAGCCCGGCGAGGGGACCGGTCACTGCGCTGTCCCATCCCAGGTCCCGCTCCTCCCAGGGGGCCCACACGGGCCGCGGAAGAAGGGTCTGGGGAGACATGGAGAGGAGAGGAGAGGAGAGGAGAGGAGAGGAGAGGAGAGGAGAGGAGAGGAGAGCTGTGCGGAGGGCACAGCCCGGGACACGGGGATGCGAACAGAAGACAACTCTCGTTGTAGGGTCGACGGTCGGACGAAAGCTGCAAGTGAACCCAACAGAGTTCGCAGTAGCATCTCAAAAAGAAAGAAAAAGAGGAAAAGGTATCTTCATCTTTCTTTGTTGGCTGGAACTGAAGTAGCTTATACGGCGGCTTGAGCACCTGTGTCTGCAGCAGAACCGCCGCAGCCCCACGGCCCGAGGGGACACGCGCCCCTGGAGACGTGGCAGCTGCACCGCCGCGGCCTGCGGACGGAAACGGGCAGGGCGAGGTCGCCAGCTTACGGTGCAGGACGCCGGGCTCGGGAGTGAGTGGGGTTGGGGCGACGCTGTGCACGGACGCAGCGAGCCAGGAGGACCTGGTCGAGTCCCACGGCGCCCCCTCTGCCAGGCCACAATGTCCGCAGGCGACCGGCTGTCCGAGCATCCAAGGCAAACGCAAGTCAGGGACCCGGGCCGTCGACACACCCCGACGTTTCCATGAGTGACTTCAGGTGATCGATCGTTCAGGCGCGCGGTCTCTGCTGACCTCTTTTTTCCAAAAATAGTGGCAACAACTTGAATCTAAAATGTGGTCTGACACCACTTCCACACAGAACTAATTTCATCCTCAACAAGTTCCACATAAACCACAGAAATGTAGCTCCGTGCCCTGGAGGGATGTGTGGGGAAACCCCCGCGGACGGGGACCGACCTTGGGATGTTGTTAGGGACCCACGTGTACGGGGTCAGTCAGCCCCTCTTGGGTCCTGACGTTGCCGTAGACTCAGTAATAATCCGGCGGTGAACCGTTTACGACTCAGTCTCAACCTCGTCTGACTTCAGGGAACACGCCAGGCGCACTCTTCCAGAAGCTAAGGCGGCGCCAGACGGCGTGTACCCAACAGCGGTGGTGGCCCCAGGAAGGACGGTGGCTGCGCGTGTAAGGGCGCGGCGTGCCTGGTTTCAAGGCTGGCGCCAGGGGTGCCGGGTGGCGCGGTGGGCCGGACGCTGCCTTGGGCTCAGGTCTCGATCCCGGGTCCTGGGGCCCAGCCCTGCGCGGCGGGAGCCTGCTTCTCCCTCTGTCCCTGCTCTCCCAGGCCCGCTCTCTCTCTCTCTCTCAAATAAATAAGTAAAATCTTGAAAAAAAAAAAAAGCCTCATGATAGCAAGAAAAGAGAAGGAGAAGTACAGGAAGAAAAATGCGGGAAGGAGAAAGCCAGGCTGGGGGCCCGGCAGTGGGGCCGCGCCGTGGGGGGCCGAGGGAAGTGGGGAGGAAGGTGGGTGGTGCCGAGCCCCGTGCCCCCCTGGCTGCTGGACAGGGTCTCCCCGCGCGGCCGGCTCCGTGCCCGCCCCGCGGCCCCACCGGTCCGCTCCGGGGACGCCCCGGGCCACCCTGGGGCCGCTGGCTCCCTGTCTCTCAGGCCACAGGTCCTTCCAAAACCCGAGTCTAGAGCTCGCTTTTCTTTTCTCGTTCCTTTGCCTCGCGTTCCCTCAGACGTCAGGATGGTGCGTCCTTGTTTACCGCCCAAGTGCACGTCAGTGGGTTTTCGGGCGTTACATCATGGAACTTTAAGCGGACAATTGGCTGGAGTCGCCGTGTCCTCCTCCTCACGGTGATGAAGTATCGTTCTCGGACAGACTGACCCGCAGCCCGGGAAGCGGTGGGCCTCCAGGGGGCACAGCCCCGCCGACACCTGGATGTAACTCCGGGAAACTCAATCTAGACTCCCGCTATAGACGACGCGTAGTTTTAAGCCCGCGACATCTGTGATAACTCGTTACAGCAGCAATAGGAAGCCAACACAGCTTCTAGTGACATCCAGCTGGTTCTGTGAGGCGGGAGATTTCTGAGGGAGGAGTGAAGGTGTGCAGGCAGGTACATGTGAACATGAGCGACGGCCAAGTGTCCTCGACTGTGGCTGCTCCCTGGCCTGTTCGGGATCTCAGGGCCTGGTACAGCTGCTAGGAATATACAATTCAGGCCAGTCAGAGGACAGGGTCACTAACTCAACTCCCTAACTTTCACTGTGATCCTCATTCCTGCCATTGAATCGAGAAGTACAAAGCTGGCAAGTAGCAAATAACCTTTTCTGCATGAAATTATAGCTACAAAACAAAATAAGTAAATTAAAGAGAATCTCGGAAGTCGAAGGGCTCAGAGTGTCCTTTCAGATGTCTCTTGACAACTAAGGACTTCACGGCAGCGGAGGATGATCGTAATTAATGAGGATGACAGCAATAAAACTCCTAATACGCAGCACAAAGTACCTGATACTTCTATAAGCTCTTTCGTCTTTAAGAATCCTGAAATGCTTCACAACCCGACTTCCAGGACATTATCAATCTGAAATCAGGTCTCTGCTTACATCTGAAATTCAGTTGTGCCCGGATTGGGATGGAGTCATCACCTGTCAGCTCATGTAAACTCTTTGGTATTAGCCCTTTACGTCCTTAGGGAGCCTGGAGGGCCGGGATCCTTATCCAGGGTCGCAGACACTTTAGTCTGGCTCCAGGGCTCTGGGATACAAATGCCTGATTTGTGAACTCTTAACCCACTTTTTCAAAGTAATGTTTCTGGAGCTTATCTCCCAGAATTCCAACTTGCCTGGCTTTGTGACTAGCTCCCTGTTGAGGCTCTTCTCTCCTGCCACCTGCCATCCTCTCTTTTGGGGAGCTCATCTCGGTGGCTTAACTCTTACCATTGCGGGGCTGACCCTACACCTGACCTCCTCCCTTTACGCCAGGGCTCCAGCTCCAAGTCCTGCTTGAGATTGCCCCAGGGGTATCCCCAGGGTCACGGAACTCCCAACACCTCTCCCTGCACACCGAGCCCTCTTGCCGCGCCTCTGATGTGGGTTCCCGCATCGTTCTTTCCCACTTGTCTTCACTGCTCGGCCCCTCCGCCAGGAGCCACCTTCGGTTCCTGTCTGCTGTCCACATGTCACCGCCCAACCCATACCTAATCCTGTAGTCACCATCGCTGCAATGTCCTGGCATCTGTCGCCGTTTTTCTCGCCTCCGCTGCCCTGGTTCAGTTAGCTCCTTGTTATACCTGCCCTTGACTGTCCCAATAGCCTCCCAGCTGCTCCCCCTCATTTGTCTGAGAGTTACCATTGGACGAGAACCTTACCTCATCCATCTTCACATTTCTCACAGTGCTAAAGGACTCACCTCCACAGGAGAAATTCAATAAACATTCTTTTTGAATTGAGTTTCTAAGACCTCAGTCCCTACAAGGATATTTTATTTTATATATACTGATGTATTTTGGAGCAACTAAGGTAAATAAGGGTCGTATTTTATTTTATTTTTTAAGAGTTGTATTTTAGCTGTGCCCAGTGAGTGCCCTCTTTTTAAAGGATTCCAGTAATAAATCCTAAAGTTAGAGAATCATTTAGTACCTACAAACCTATCTAGTTCTAGAGCTAGGATAAGTTTAGAGATTCTTATACTGGTTTTTCATGAAGCGGTGCACATCTGGCTTACCCAGGGAACTAGCAAATTCATCACAGTATTACAAAATGTACAAGCTGGATTTTGCTAGTAAGGACAGCGCCTGTACTGACCACAGTGGAATGGGGCTAGGTATTTACCATCAGGCCAAGCACATGAAGTATGACTGTCCAGGAGGCAGACGAGAGCCCCTGAGTTAGACCATCAGCAGTGGATGTCAACCTGGGGGTTTCTGACAAAAGCGGTCAAATGAGTTCTCAACTTTGCTAACAGGTGTGACAGTGAGTGAAGAAGCGAGTCGGCCATGAGCCAAGGGCCTGAGGAGTGAGGCAACAGGAAGCCTCCAGGGTAAGATAAAGACAGGGGCCCGAAGTAGAAGTACAAAGACTGAATTTCGGTAGACCTGGAATATTTGGTGTCTATCAGTGAACAAAGTACTGGGGGGGGGGGGGGGATCAAACTTGGTGAGGAATAATTAACCTTACGGGAAGGATAAAGCAGAATAGGGTGGAGAAATGAAAAGCACAGATAGTGTTATCTGTGAAATCTCCATAAATAAAGATTTCTGAATTATAGTTATTTTAGAAAATAAATGTGGCTTGACAGAACAGGAAAAATATTGTCAATTTGTTTCAAAAACAAACAGCAAATGAGGATTTCTAAATTTCCAGAATATGGATCTCAGTGGCTAGACGAAAACGAAGAGGGAACAGGTGACCGCATCAGTGATGGATGGGCCTCCCATCAGTAATCCTACACTTGGGGTGAGCTGCGTCAGAGCTAGCTGAGGTAGAAGCAGGACACAAGTACTGGTTGTTCTTCCTAAGGAACTGCAGAAGCTAAGACAGATTTCTGAGGTTTTGGAATTTCTTTTGTAGATGTCAAGAGATCAAGAATGTAATTATAAATGGGGGTAGTCATTAGCTGGACAGCTTTTCTGGAAACAAAATACAGATTTTTATAGGAATTCCTTATTGGTGCAGAGAATACAACCATCTATAACAGGATACAAGAGAGTTTTTAGGACAAACAGAAAAAATATTTTTAAATAAGGGAAAGTATATAGTTAAGTACTTTCACATAGATTTTATGAATCTTTAATTACATTGTTCTAATCAGGATCTAATCCTGAGAACTTTCAAGGAACAGTAGGATGTTGGGAGCATTACAGTAAGTACACAATTACTATTTCATTAGATATGAAATGCTCTTGAGGGGATAGCAACCAAGGAAAGAACACAGGCTTCAAGAGGAATGCTATACGCCCCTGGGGGCTCTGCATGGGATCCTATGAAGTATGGAAAACATACAGTGGAATATTTGAGAATCAACTGAAGAGACTGAAACTTAAAGCTCCTCTGGTTAAGTCCAAGGAAGGAAAAGGGCAGGAAAGGCCAATGTGATTAAGGAAGGATATAAAGATTAGTATGAGGAGCCTAAGAGGGAGGCTTAAAATATATAAACAGTGATTTAGAGATATAAACTATTTATAAAATACAAGTAGTAAGAAGTTCAGAGGAAGCATTATAATGGGACATTAGTGCTAGCATCCCACTCCATTGTGATAGTCGTAACAGCAGAGAATGCGAGGATATGAACATTGGAAGGGATCTTAGGGAACAGCCTCTCCTCTTACAGGTCCAGGAATGCAGAAAGAAAGGGACTCGCCCTTAATTTGCTCGCTCTGCATCTTCTTATCCTGGCTCCCACCAGTCAAAACAAGGAACAAAGAAAAGGAGGAGTGGAGGGGTAGGATTAGAGCTCTGGAGGTCAGAGGATCAGGACAGGGCAAGATCAACTGGCTCTAACATCACTGGAGAAGATGAAGGGTTGGAGTTGGGAGGATCTAATTTCCTGCCCTGGGAGGGGAAGTGTGAGAAGGTGGTGAGAACAGCGATGGGAGAGAAAGAGGACAGTTTCAAGACCCCCAGTGCCCACAGATGGAAATGAGGGAAGCTCTAACTGGTATTTATACACATCCTCTGATGACAGATCAGATTCCTGAGGTCTGGAAAGTGTTACATAGCATTATTCTAAACAGGGCTATGAGATAGAGCAAGCAATTATGGGCCATTTAACTTAACATCACTTACAGAAAAATATTAGGAAAAGTTTGCAGAGGGGACAACTCGACAAGCATATGGTAATTTGATTAGAAACAGGCCACATGTTTTTACTGAAGGAAGGTGTTGTTTTAACTAGCTTGTTGGGCTTCTTTGAAGTTATCGCTTTCTCAAATCTGGATTTTTAACTCATGATTTCTCTAATATCTATAAAGGATGGGGATACACATAAAGTATAAACAAAAACCAATCACAGTCGAGGACAGTGGAAATACAACGGTAAGCAAAATGGATGTTACAGCAAATGACGTAGCAAGGCAAAATTTTAATTCACATCATCTAGTAGTATTTAAGTCAAGATATTTTTCATGAAAGATATGTGATTCGAAGTTTGGTCTGTGAATGTGTCCCCTGTACCCTTTCCTAAACATGCTCTGCAGAAAAAAATGATTTTTGTTAGTTTCACTTAAAAAAAAAAAAAAAAAAAAAAGCTTAGCTTAGCTTTTTTTTTTTTTCACCCCCTTAAGTGGATTGACCTTTTGGTGTGGTTAAAAATTTGGCACATTAGGATGAATTTCTCATTAATCTAACCTTTGTGAATTTTCCAAGTGAAAGATTTTCGAACAAAACAAAGACATCTTCATGGTTATTTTAAATTAAGCAATAAATCAATATGATTTTTCTCATATTTGCATATTTCCATACCACTGAATAGCTACTGAAATCTTCAGTAACAGAATCAGAAAGGATGAAAATCAAGATAAAGCAAGAATAAAAATATCAAAGTACTTATGAGTGTTTGTCTGAAGCCTTTCTTATACTTTGTTACCTACTTTTTACTGGGTAACCTGTACAATGCACCATGCGTCACTCTACTTTTCTAAAGTTACTAGATTGAAGTAACTGATCCATACTTCTTTCTACCTGTACAACCTCCACGAGGGTGGGGAGGGTGTCTGTTGTCCCAGGGCTTAGCACAGTGTGTGCTAAGTATTTTGGTGAGTGAATGAATAAATAAATAGCAATAACAGCATCAAAAATGGGTATTTTACTGTACGCCAGACGCTATTTTAATAAGCATCCTGTATAACTGACTGTTAATTTTTCAAAGCTTCTATGAGCTTTGGGCTCTACTATTAGTCCCATTTTTAAAGACAAGGAAACAGAAGCAGTGAGAAGTTGAGTAACTTGCCTAAGGTCACGCAGCTACTCACTGACACTTCATGGACTCAGGCAGTCTGGCCCTGGGGCCCACACTTAAGCACCACACTACTTGTTCTCCGTGAAGGAACACAGTCGCGACGGGTCTGTGTATAAATGGCTGCACGCAGAGGAAATTACACGCAATTACACGCAGGAGTTTGAAGAGGCACAGAACTCAAGTGTTAACGTCACCATCACCAGATACTGGAATTCGGGGAGCAATGGGAGACTGAAAGACTAATTTCTAGGATCAAGATCTTCACAGAGGCAAAACTCTCCAAAGGAGACACAGAGATTTATAGGTAAAGAACCAGAAGAATGTGACTCCATTCAGCTCTAATTGGAGCTCGAGTACTTAGCTCAGAACAAAACCTTCCAAGACTTTCCATGTTGATAACAGGAGCAAGATTTAAGGTTTTGTGGTGGCTAAATCCATGAAGATAAAAATTACTGGACCTGTGCAAATTTTGTTCCCTACGGCATCATTGGTGGCCTCTTCCGGGTTAGTGCTGCCCTATGTTGGGTAAAGAGCCTTTTAAAAAACTAACCTGAATCTTATTAAAAAAAAAAAACAACAATGGAGAGTTCTATTTTTCTTTAACTGTATTGGGATATTGATACCCTGAGACCTGATATGTTCTTAATACTTTTTTTTTCCCTCCGAATGTTCTTGATTTTTTTTTTTCCCTCCCATCAGTCATTCTGGAACCACTTCACGCTCTAAGCTTTTGGCTTTGAAGTGCCTCGTGGCTCTTGGATGGTACATGATTAAAGCTGATCAGGAGATGAAACTTTTAAAAGAATTCAAGGAAGAAAGGAAAAAGCCTCTGCCACTTGCAAGACAGACTTACGACACTGAAATGGGAAGGATCCAATTAAGACACAGGAGAATTCATGTCCAGCGTACACCGGGTGCTGACAGGCCTCGGAGAAGCTGGCGCTTCACGGGACTCCTGCTGAAAGACTCTAGATGTGTCGGCTATTGGGGCCCACACCTAAGTGAAAGCTCATTTACAAGTCAGTCTCCAGGCCTGGTCACCTTTCAACGGGGAGAAGACTATCGCCCCTAAGGCAATTCAACATAAGTCTGTCAGGCGGGTCCAAGTTTGGGGAAAACTCGCTGTCCTGAGGAATGAGGTTAAAAGTTTAGTCTCACTATACCAGACAAGCTTGTCCAACAGAATACGGAGTTGAAGTGGGGTGAACAAAATTAATGCAGCCTCAAGGCTTAGAGAGATGAAATGCAGTTGGAAATCCCACCTCGAGAGGGAACCTGGGGTGAGAGCTCCATCAGTGCAGAAATAACGCAAGCATCTGGAGCAAGAAGCCACTCTCCCGTTCAGACGGCATTAGTGTAAACAGAATCGCAGAACAGGTATGATGACAACATGTGAATGAACAAAAGAAACGAGAGGAGGGATGCAGCGTGGGGCAGGAAAGAGGGGTTGATATGGACTCCAGGGACCGGCTTGTTAGTCCAAGGGTCCTTTTCCTGTTCAGCAAATTCTTTTGTTCTGTGTCCTTATCAATCCCACACCTTGCCTAAGTAAGAATGACAGACAAGCCATTCTTAATGACTTCCTAGCTTTTGAAACTATTTTGGTGTCGGAGAGAAAAAGAACCATGTTTAAATTGTTACAGGGACTGAGGTTTCTGTCGGCCCAGTAAATTTTCCACTGGGGGGTGACCATTTTCGTTAGCGAGGACAGAAAGAGATTTGTCCATTTATGTGATGTGTGCCACGTTCCAGAAAAATGACACCCTTGCGGCACCTCTTTGGGGGCAGGAAGCAAATGCGGAGAGGCTAGGGGGCTCCTCGGACAGGCATTCCTTGCTGTGTCAGCAGGAGTGTGCTGGTATCTTCCTCCCCCAGAGACGGAGCACATCCTCTCCTTGGCACACCCACTTGCCATTAGCACAGGGAACCATTGTTCACTGTGTGTCAAAGACCCAGCCGCACCCTGTGCCGGGACAATGCACTGACTCTACAGCCCTCGTCTTTGAGCACTGCTTATTTCCTTTCCTTTTTATTTCCTCCTCTGTGTAAGAGTCCATGAAATGAAGTTTTTTCTTTTGTTTAAAACAATACATTTCAAAGGGTGGTTACTGATGACATAGTCACTTGCAGCCTCTCTTCGCTGGGGTTTTGCTAATCTCTGAGAGACTGTGCGACGGATAGGAATTTGGTTCAAAGCACAGATAAAACAGGTTCTATTCTCACGGCTCACGTACGTTTCATTAAATGACATCTGAACATTTCTTTCTGAAGGTCCTGCTTTCTATCATCTTTAGATTATATTTAACATGTTGGGTTTCGTCACCGTAGTGTGAAGGTAGCCCACGTTAAAGGGACAACACCAAGCTAGAAAGTTTTATCAATTTAGGAAAAGAGGGTGTTATGTTCTAACAATCTATAGGTCATTTCTCAATACAGAAAACTTCTACATTCATCTGTTCGTCAGTCAACGTTTATGAAGCACTTACTTACTATATGAAAAGAAATGTCCTTATCCTCAAAGAATGCACAGTTTGGTAAAAAGAGAAGGTCATGTCAACAAATGAAAACAATAAACTATAATAGGTGCTACAGCATAATTATGTAGAGCCTACAGCGTAGACACAACGGTGCTGGTAGTATACTGACCACAAAAGGATTCATAGGCAGCGCAGCACGTGAACTAAATCCTAACAAATGTCCAGGGGGCTCGCTTACGGCTCAGGCGCGTGTAGGTGCATGTGCACGTGTGCACATGTGAGTGCATGTGTGTCTGGGCAGGCAAGCAGCCCTTCCGATCCCGAGGGCCTGCAGGGCCTGGAGGGCCCGGGGAGCCACACATCCTGCAGGTATCAGGGATCAGCTACCAGCACTAATAATGTGAGGAGACCTGCCTTTGACAGAAGTCTCCATTTCTCAAATCCACTACTTCCTTGGCTCAGGGAAGGAGGATGTCATGCTCTAACAATCTGTACGTCATTACTTCACACAGAGAACTTTTGTATTCATCTACTCATTAGTCAATATTTGTCTTCCTTTATAAAGCAATGGGTTTTGTGGTGAGAATAACATCTCAAATTCAAGGCACTGTATTCTGGTTTGGGACCTGCTCACCGAAGGATGTCAGAGAACCCCGTGGAAAGCTTTGAGATCCGCGGTGAGAATACCTTCCCAGCTAGCCAGCCACACATGGCCATGCCCTGCGTGGCCAGGGGGGTCCTTACCACTTCAGTTGGTCGATAGTACTTGAGATCCACAGTCACGTGAATTTTGCCGGTCTCCTTACATCTGCCCACCTCATTTTCATTCTTCCCTTCCCACCTGTAAGGGAGATAAACACTTAATCAGCCTCTAATTGCTTGGGAGCATTTGCCGTCCTGGAGTCCCTCAGGACGGCTCAG
Organism: Vulpes vulpes; assembly: GCF_048418805.1. Lineage (NCBI taxonomy): Eukaryota > Metazoa > Chordata > Mammalia > Carnivora > Canidae > Vulpes > Vulpes vulpes. The sequence goes on along the minus strand of NC_132791.1, from coordinate 99,086,236 downwards.
CCTTCTCCCTGCAGGAGTGTATAAGCTCATTAACCACAGGAACACAAGCTGATGTGTAACCAGGTTATCAGGGCAAGCATGACTTTCAAAGCCTTTCCAGATCTGTTTCGGAAGGGCAGGGCTTTTTTCTTTCTTTTTAAGAAAATCGTCACGGGTCCAGAAGTGAGACTTTAGACATGAACAGATTAGCCAGAATGAGGAATTGGGCAGCCTTCAGGGATTTCAAAGATCTTGTACCTCTTTAGACTATTCTTGATAACATCAATTACTATGAAATAATTAATGTCTTCTGCCTCCCCCTTTGTTCTTTATTTTTTTAAATTTGTAGTGATATTTTAGGGGTATTTATTGTAACTTCAATGCATTCCACTTGGGAATAAGTTTCACACCCTAAATTAACCATTTGTCTCATCTTTATCTTATATATAAGCTCCTTTGTTCTACTCAGCAGTAGGCCTCATTAATAAATCTCAGATGATTTAAGCTCCAAAAGGCACACAATTGGTTTACTGCCTGCTAAGAGAGGGTATGTCAGCATCTCTGATTTAGGTACAATGTTCTTTGCACTTAGGTTTTTCCATCCTTAAACATCTACAATTGGAAACAGTAGCCCCCTAGAGTCGATAAGGTGCGTTGTGCAGGATATGCTCATAAGCTTCAATTGCACTTTACGTTCTCATTTTTAAAGGAATGAAAGTACTGGTTTAGTGTTAACCTCTGGATTTCTATAATCTAATATCCAAACAACAGATGATACTATAAAATTAGAATTATTTTTACAAATGAAACTTATCATCCAAGAAAGAAAAGAAAGTGCAAAATAATGTTTGACTTCAATGCTTATCTTTGGGAACTAGTTCGCTCTATCAGTTGGGGATGAATCATATGACAACAGGACAATTTTGTGTGCTCCCTGGACAGAGTCACAGTGGGGATCAAAGGAAAGAAGAGAACATTAAATTAGTTACTTGACTATGACATTCACACATGCCATTGCAGATAAACATTAACTGCTGATCATGGTTATATTTTGGACACAGGTTGGGTATTAGAGACATAAAATGCCCTTCCGAGATTTATTCCTGAATGGCCATCTGAATGTTCTATCCTCAGTTTACCTTTTTCTAGCAGAGGGATAATATTTTATCGTTGGAAAAAATCAGTTTATAAGCACATTGAATCTGCTGACAGACTCAAGGAAAATACAAAGAATGTCCCATAACACACAGAATTATAGTTTATGTTGAACAATGTAAAACTGTACAATTGGCATTTTTCTCTGACTTTTATATTAATTAGTTGCCTCAAAAAGGGGTGTTTGGTAATTTATTTATTTGGTTTAATTTCTTACTATTGATTAGACTAATATGGCAGGATCAGAGCTATGTTTTTGGAAAATTCACATGGAAATGGTATGTGGATGCTTTAGAGCATGCAGACCAAAAATAGTGTAAAATGAGAAAACCTAAGGTGCTGATAAGTCTTGTACATCTCTTTTTTTAAAAAGATTTATTTATTTCAAGAGAAAGAGAGAGCAAGAGAGCACCTGCGCAGGAGAGCAGGGAGAGCAGGGGGAGGGGCAGAGGGAGAGAGGGGATCTCCAGCAGACTCCTTCCTGCTGGGCGTGGAGCATGCAGGGGCAGGGGTGGGGGGGTGGGGGGGTGGGGCTCAATCCCATGACCCTGAGATCATGACCTGAGCTGCAACCAAGAGTCAGATGCTCAACCGACTGAGCCACCTAGGTGCCCCGACCCTGTACATCTCTTAAGGAAAAGACCAGATCTTGGCAGATATCTACTGTAAGGGAAAATAACTGGTAAAATCACCGTGTGTGTGTTTTTTAAATTACCTATTTAATCCCATAGTTCATGGTTTAAGTGGCCTTCAGAAAGGCTATTTGGACCTCACAAGCATTTTTTTATTTTTGTTCACATTGTATACCCACCAAGGGAAACCAGCTCAGCATGTGTATTCCTGACAGTATCTCCCACGAAACCAAAAGGGTTCACAAAACTACTGCTCATAGTTCTGCCGTCGTCCGGTCTGGTGGCTAGGTATGTGATCCACCACGGGTCTACCCACGGGAACACCGGCCTTCCTATTGACAAATCTGCACAGGTCACCCACTTGAGAACAGGAGATTCAAATCTATTTTTAATTGATTTTTTTTTAAGCACACATGAATACACACACATTTAAGTTGCTAAAGGCCTGGGAAAGACCCCGAGAGCTTTCCCTGCCTGGGGAGGGGACGGGAGGGCAGGAGAGGAGTGAGGCGGAGCCAGGGTGTCTCCAGAGCAGGGGCTGACAGGCTGTTCCTGTGAAGAACCAGGAAGTAAATATTTCAGGCTTTACAGATCACATACGGTCTGTTACAGATTCTTCCTTTTATCCTCCCCCTTGTTTTCTTCCCCCTCCTTTTCCTCTTCATCATCATCATCTTTTTCTTTTTTAACTACCCTTTAAAACTGTAAAAACATCCAACAGGTTACATTGCTGGACCAGCCTGAATTTTCCTGTTTACTACTGATTCTCTTTGACTGCTCTGCAGCCAAATGCTAACCTCTGGGATTTTAACAGTAGTTGAGATGGGAAAAGATTGATGGAAGGAATCTGCAACATAGATTGATAGATTGGAGTTTGATGCCACTTGGATACCTTTGGAATAAGCTTCGGGCACACAGGCCTCCTTGGCCCCTGTCTGTCGGGCTGCCACCTTGCAAATGCTATCTATGGTCCCAGCCATCTCCAGGGCCATGATACTGCCCCCACAATTAATATGGTTGCATTGAATGATCAGCTGTGAACAGGAAATGGCTCAAAGCAGAAGTGAGTTGGCAAAAACCACTTTACAATTTGCCCTAGGTCTGCATGAGGGCCATAAGGCAAAGTTTCGGCCAAGGCCCAAAACACATTCGGTTACAGCAATACATGAAACACTTGTATTAACAAGTAAAAGGTAACAGCTAACTTGTCCTAACAAGCAATGTTATGACTCAAAGCAGAGCTGGGATGTTAAGACAGGAAGGTGACTTGGCGGGGAATAGAGGATTCTATTCTAATTCATAGAATTGCTACCCACCAACTTAGATCAGCAGGTCTCTGAGCAGAGACCCCATATGATTCAAAGTTTTATAATATATTGTCGACTCCCAATAAGCATTAAATTGCAACAGAAAGCATTCAAGAATAATGGAATCAAGCACAATAAGGCAAGATGAAGTGCTATTAAAATCTACTCAACTAGGAATTCCTTTAATGAACAATAAAACAAAGTCAACTGTATTAAGTCAAGTTTAGGAGACAGAGCTGAAGTAAGGGAGGGGACGACGCACTCCTTCTAGCAACTTGATATCATAAAAGCTCTCAGGAATCATTTTAAAAAAATACTATCTTATTAGGACAGATATGGAAATAGGAGGTTGCCAGAGGCTAAAGTTTAGAAAGTGACATAAAGTAGTCCCAGAAGAATGATCAGGTTCTGGATAAAGGTGGTAGTTTGCACACTTTTGCTCCTTCTTCAGTTTATTCTGAGGAATAAACTCAGAAGGGCTAAAAGAACAAGAAAGAGACATGAGAAACCAAATTCTGGAAGCTAGAAAGCCAGATGGATGAGTGTTAAAGGACTTAGCAGAAGCCCTAGAAAACAGACTCCTAAGCCAGCACTGGGGAAGCTGAGAATGAACCCAATTTACACTTGCAGAAGCCCTCAGATGTCAGGAAGTGAGGGCGGATTACAACTCTCCCTGAGAAGCAGTGTGTGCCCAGTCCCCTCCCAGATTCCACATCACTTGGCAACTGGCTCACCCTCCCTGGAGAACAAGGTCCCAGGACTGAAGGTCACTGGGCTGGTGAAGGGTGGGGTCACCAGGCCGAAAAGGAGGAAAAATTCAGTGAAGTATGTGTGCTGCGCGCTGAGACTCTCCAGCAGCATGCTGGCAGCCAGGCACCTCTCCTTCTGGGCAGGAGGCTAGGCTCTTCCCTGGGCATCAGACATTCTCCAGCTAACCGGTCCTGTCAGGTCTCCCGACAGCGACACAGTCAACCAGCTCTAACCATGTTCTTAGAAACTCCCAATTAGGTTTTTAGGTCTTTCATCCATTTTGAGTTTATTTTTGTGTCTGGTGTAAGAAAGGACCCAGTTTTATTTTTCTGCATGAGGCTTTCCAATTCTTCCCACACTGTTTGTTGAAGAGACTTTTTTTTTCTTCTTCTATTGGATATTCTTTCCTGCTTTGTTGAAGATGAGTTGACCATAGAGTTGAGGGCTCATTTCTGGGTTGTCTGTTCTGTTGCATTGATCTATGTGTCTGTTTTTGTGTCAGTACCACACTGTCTTGATGATTACAGCTTTGTAATACACCTTGAAATCCAGAATCGTGATGTCCCTAGCTTTGGTTTTCTTTTTCAACATTGTTTTGGCTACTTGGGATCTTTTTTGGTTCCATACACATTTTAGAATTATTTGCTCCAGCTTTGTGAAAAGTGCTGATGGTATTTTGATGGGGATTGCCCTGGATGTGTAGACTGTTTTGGGTAGTGTCGACATTTTAACAATATTTGATCTTCTCATTCATGAGCATGGAATCGTTTTTCCATTTCTTTGAATCTTTTTTTCATAAGTGTTCTATAGTTTTCAGAGTACAAATCCTTCACCTCATTGGTTAGGTTTATTTCTAGGTGTCTTATGGTTTTTGGTGCAGTTGTAAATGGGATCAACTCCTTGATTTCTCTTTCTTCTGCTTCATTGTTAATGTATAGAAATGCAATTGACTTTGTGCATTGATTTTATGTCCTGCAACTTTGTTAAATTCCTATATCAGTTCTAGCAATTTTGGGGTGGAGTTTCTGTGTTTTCTACACAGAATATCACGTCATCTGCAAAGAGTGAAAATATGACTTCTTCTTTGCTGATTTGTATGCCTTTTATTTCTTTTTGTTGTCTGATTGCTGAGGCTATAGGACTTCTAGTACTATGCTGAACAACAGTTGTGAGTGTGTAGGCCCTCACTTTTAAACATGAGCAGAAAAACAAGGACTACCAGATAGAGGTGTGGGGAAAACTACATTTTTGAAAGAGAAATCATAACAAATGAATTGAAAAACAGCAACTTGGGGGACATAGAAACAGGAAAGGTAATTAAAAAAAAAAAACAAAACAAAAAAGACAAAAACTCACATATTCCACCATTAATACCTCCAGAGAGAAGAAAATATGCTAAAGAAACAAAAACAAGATACTATATAACAAAGGACAATCTGAGGGGGAAAAAAAGAGATTTTAGAAATTGAAAAGTTAAAAATTCAAGAGAAAGAAGATTTTGGAGACAAATTGAGGAAATTTCCCAGAAAGTAGAGAAAGAAAAGAGAGAGAGAGAGAGAGAGAGAGAGAGACATGAAAAACTAGAAGGAAGATAAGAAAATCAGAAGATGGCCTCAAGAGGTCAGTATAATAGGATTTCCAGGAAAAAATGAAGCCGAGCAGAGCAGATAATTAAGTTAAATCAAGAAAACTGATCAGAGCAGAAGAATATGCATTTTCAGACTGAAAGGGCCCAAGAGAGTGCCCCAAATAATGGATGGGACCCACATCACATGAAATTTCAGACACTCAAGACAAAGACTTTGAGAGAGAACACAGAGGGACAGGGAGTGAGAGTGGCCCTCAGCCTCCCGTAGTAACACTGCAAATGAAAAGGCAATAGAGCAATGCCTTCAAAATTCTGAGGGAAGAACATTTCCAAACCAACAAATGTAGATCAGCTGCCTTAATTCTGAGGACAGAATAAAGGTATTTTCAGATACACCTCGTCAAAAATATTTACTTTTCATGCACTATTCTTAGGAAACTAATTAAGATTTTGCTCCATCAAGCAAAGAGTTTCTAAAAAAGATGCCAGGAAGTAGAGGACCCAACTCAAGAGAGTGACTGAGAGAACCCTCCCAGATGAGCATGAAGGCAGGTCGCAGACTGCTAACCCTCCACCAGACTAGATGGGATGAGGTCGGAAGGTTCTAGAGGCCCTGCTAGAGGAAGACGTGACTGATAGAACAACCCATGGACCTGAACCCCTTCAAAGGCGATTTAGACAGCTGGGACAAGGTCTGGGGGAAAAAATACAGAAAATAAAGCAAAGTGGAAAAAATACAGAAAATAAAGCAAAGAAACACAAATAAGAATTATTAGCAAGCAAATGACAATTGTACAAAGAAAAAATAATTGTAGTTTACTGGAAAGAATACCATAGATCAGCCATGATAATGTAACACTGAATAATGTTAATGTTGAATAATGATACTGTTAAGCTAGCCACAAATTAAAACATAACAACAGAATATTCAGAGAATGAAGGGATGGGGCAATGGGAGGAACAGCAAACAAAACCATCATTTTAAATAAGAGGAGGCCAACAGTAATGCCTAGAAGGGGATAAAAATCAAGAACCAGCAATAAAAACATGCTACTGAGCAACACGGAGGGAAACGCCAAAGTGATCAGTTAAAAGAGCATAACAGGGTGCTACAGAATTTCCAGAGAGAGAACAGAAAGACAGAGAGGGCAGTAATCTTTCTTGGGGTAAATCAAGATAATTTGCCAGAGCAGAAAAGCATACATTTCCAGATGGAAAGTGCCCAAAGAATGGCCCAACCACAGCAAGAGCTGTGGAAATGCAGAAAAGGGGTGGACGGCGGGAGACCGCTGGGGTTTGTGACAATTCCAATGATTAAAATTTAAATCGTGTGCTGGTGTAACTGGAAAAAAGAAACGACAAGGAAGGAAAACATGACACAAACTGCTGTCTCTGACCACGGCCATCCCCAGCAGCTCCCTCCACAGGGCCCGCAGAGCTCTGCCCCAGGATTTGGCGCCCCTGCCTCCTCCCCTGAAGACCCAGTGCTTCCTCCACAGCTCCTCCTCCTCCCCCTGTGCAGGAGCTGATGTCATGGGGCCTGAAGGCTCAACACCCCAGCTCCCAACCCACCAAGAGAGGAGAACACTCATGGGGCAGGTGGATCAAGTCTGCAAAGACCAAGGAGGAGCCACCGGGGAAGAAGCAGGCAAACTGTAGAGCGTCTGATCCCAGAAACCGCGGGAAGAGGTGTGTTCACCAAGGGAAGGAGAGCACACCAACAAGGCCAGATGATGGGGAGACGTCAAGGACTGGAGAACCGAGACAGGTCCCTGGGGGGGAGGGGGGCGGAGGAGCTGCTTTGATGACGTGATGGGGCGGACGGTGGACTGAGGTGTAGTGGAGGGAGGGGAGACAGTAGGAAGAGGCAACTCTTTGGTACCTTTTGAGAGAGCAGGGGAAGGAGAGGAAGGAGCAACGTCTGGGGGAACGAGTGTTTGCAGGGGTGCATTGTTTAAAGAGGTAAGTTTTCGAGAGTGTCAGGATGTTGTTGATGGGAAGAAGCTGTGAAGGGCGCTGAGGGCAGAGAAGGGAGAGGCAGCTGATAGTTTCTTGAGGAGGCGAGAGAGCTGCAGCCCAAGGCCGGGAGAAGGGCTGTTCCTGGAGGGGAGTCAGGAGACTGGTTAGTGGGAAAACAGAGGAAGATAGAGTATAATTTTTTCTTAAAGATTTTATTTATTTGAGAGAGAGAACATGAGAGAGAGAGAGAGAGAGACAGAGAGAGAGAGAGAGAGAGAGAGATCAGGAGCAGTGGAGAGGGGGGGAGGGAGAAGCAGATTCCCCGCTGAGCAGGGAGCCCGATGCAGGGCTCGATCCCGGGACCTCGGGGTCATGACCTGTGCGGAAGGCAGATGCTTGACCGACTGAGCCACCCAGGCGCCCAGGATCATAGTTTTAATCACAAACTTTACTTTCTAAAAGACAACACCAGTGTAGAGGTCGTACCAGGAACGGATGAGGACTTGCGTCGTACACAGAAGGACAACATCGCTTTTCAAATGTAGACTCCTTTGTCTCCATTTCTGCTCTGTCTTATTCCATTTAATCTATATTAATAATGATGATTGTTATTAAAGAAGGGGGTTCCAGCTCCTAAATGCCGTTCATGAATGATCAACCACAACAAAAAGTGAACAATTTAAATCCATGGCACAGCTGTCCCTGTCACTTGCTGCAGTAACGACTGCCTTCAGCACAAGGGTCTCTAGCGAATGCCAGGCCAGGCGGCGAATCCCGCACCCAGAGGCAGGCAGTTGATCCCTGGAGAGAAAGGAGTTTAGGTGGCTGAGCAATTCCGGGAAGGCCATCGGACGGCACCTCTATGTCACACAGTTGGAATAAGCAGATGGGTGTGGAGCCCTCTTAAAAGGTCACTGTCATTTTCACCGGGGATGCCCCTCCCAGACATTATTACCAGTAAGAGTTGTTGACTGGTTAATGTTTTCCTTGCTTTCTTCTTTTAATCAGTATCACTGAGACTTAAATTGTACTTTCAAAGCGTCGTCCGTATGCTTTAAGAGATCATGTTGGTGCGATTCATTCAATGAAAAAAAAAAAGCTTTGTGTGGTCACGTCTGATGAGGGCAGCTCGAGAGCTCAGATAGGAAAAAGCCCCGAGACTGTTCTTCTCAGCTGTAAAAAAGGCAGCGAAGGGAAGGCCAAACACACGGCCAGTTTTTAAATGAGCCTGGGGGTTTCTGTGCGGCCTTCGCATGGATTGCTAACCGTGCTCTACCCACCAGCTTTATTTTTATTTATTTTAACTCTGCTGGGGCGTCCTGTCCACCCCTAAGGAACGCGGGTGGGCTTTCTTCTGTTTTACAGGAGTAAGTAAGGAGACGGAACGGAGGTCTGACTAAGGGGCTATGATGGGAAGGTGCAATTTAAGGACTAGTGCTTGGGCTCTCCATGCGTCTCAGCCACAGCTTAGGGCCTCCTCCATCATTTGTACCTCTTCTCTTCGCCCAGCCTTATCTATTCTTCTTCCCTGCTCCCATTTCCCAACAATCTTCGCTGAACACCTAGTAAGTGCCTACTAGGAGCACCGACCAAGCTAAGCTGGGTGCCAGAGACACAGGTACGAGCAAGTAAGATGGTCTTTGCCCTGAAGGGGCATAAAGTCTCGTGGCAGATGACAGTAGAAGGTAGACAGGGTGCTCGTAGAGGACTGGGAGGGCACCTAGCAAGACTTGGTTGAGCGTAGGATGCTGGGCTGGGGAGGATGTCTAAGCTAAGACCTAGAGAATGAGTGGGAAGTGCGGCGAAGCAGAGGGAAGAGTAGGTGTGAGTATCTCTCAATATGCCCCAATGTGGTCAGGCTGGTCCAACCCAGTTCATCAGCTTGCCCATCGCCCACAGACAAGTTACTAACTCCTGCCTCCGTGCCTTTTCTCATGCCATTCCACCCACTTGGAATGCTTTCTCTCTTCTTAACTACCATCCATATCTGCCTCGTTGGCCAAGAGCCTGCTTGAATCCACCTTTCTGCAGACATTGCTCCAATTGTGATCACGGCGATACTACTTCAGTGCTGATACGGTGAATTTGCACAATACCAACATCTATTTGTGTATGTTTGTAGGTAACGTGTTCTTATCGTCAGGCAGTTAGAGCCTACGCTTCTCAAAGGCAAGGAAACGTCTTCTGATTCTCTGAGATGAGTTTCGCTTTTGAGAGAAAAATAAAGTGGAAAAACTGAGCACGTTTATTGAGTATCTACTATGTGTCGGGGACTTTGCGACTGTGCCGATGAGTTCGGAGGCCGTGATCTCGAGGAGTGCCGTCCAGCAGCCGCACCCTGACCTCCATCCCCTGGCCTTCCACTTTTCACAGGCTTCCTCACCCTCAACCTCAAGGTGCCAGGGCCAGAAATCCCACCCACCGGGGAACGATTCCCAATCAGGGGGAGAATATGCATGAGCACAAAAGGACTTGTTACCTCAGCCAGGAGGATTTTAAATGTACGGGTTTCTTTTTAAATGTACAATAATTTTTGCTCCTTGCTGTTTTTACTCAAAATGTAGACGGAGTGCCACAAACCAGGATAAATATTTCCATTGGCCAAAACATCCTTTTCTCCCCAGCACAGATGGTGGCGGCTCACAAGGTTGCTCACAACCCTCTTCTCAAAATTTAACAAGATTAATGACAGAAAATTAGTTAAGACAATTATTTGCCTGTTCGGTTTATGCTACTATCACTTTAGCTGTCGGAGAAAAGTGCTTCCTTTTCGCATTACTTAGTAATAAGTTGATGGGAAAGTGAAAAGCAAAACACAACACTAAAAACAACCTCAACAGTGCACCCTCCTCCAAATAAACAAACACCCTGTAATGTTCTTGGAAGAACACATCTGTTGTCATAATGGTGCCTTCTCAATACAAGTGACCAAATGGGAACTTAATTGCCTAACACGTCACCTTAAATTTTATCAGGGTCGCATACTGATCTGTTCCCCAGTGTCTTCTATTCACCCAAACTGAAACGGATGTGCTATTTGCTAATAAATTCAAGGCAAAACTCACTCAGAGGATACCCATGATACAGGAGCAAATATTGGTGTCAAGTCAAAACATACAGATGGCAACACATTTTTCAAGCTTTTTCAGTAAAAATTACAAGATAATTTCAAATTACAAGATAAGAATTGGGAATAGATAACAGATCTTACAACAGTGAAGGTGAGAATGCTGTAGATACCGATTGGTGTATCTGATACGAAAGCCTCGCGGTAACAAGGTGAAGGAAAAAGCTCAGTTTGGAGGAAATATCCGTAACTTTCCTTTAAGCACAAGAAGCACAGCTGGTAAAAACTGTGCGAGGGCACAACCGATGGCACCACGAATCAAGCTCCCCCTCGCCTTCTAGAGCCACCTGTTCACCAAATCCTATTGATTCTGTCTTTCTTGGGTCAACCTGACTCTGTCTGCCTCTCCACACCCGTGTAACTTAAGGTCCTTATCATCCCCCGTTAGTAGCTCCTGCGGGGAAGAAGCATAGTGGCTTCTCTATGGCTGTCGCCGCCCTGAGAGACTGACCCCCGACGAACCTAACCTGGGAACTTAGGGCGATAATGAGCACACCTGGAAGGCTTTTCTGGGCTAGCTGGCTTCTGGATATCCATTTGGGCTCAAGTAAGGAGGTATCATGGAGCGGCCCACTGCAGGCCAGCTGTTGCAAGCTCGGGGGACAACGGTGACCGCGACAGAGGTCCGGCCTGTCTCATGGGCTTACAGTTGCAGATCTCAGAGGACAGGAGGTACTCAAGGAGCTCTGAGTGGTGCAACAGCTGGCGGGGGTGGGATTTGCTTCTAGCGACAGAGCTTCAGAACAAAGCTGCAGATAGTGAGGATCACCCGTGAAAGAGCCTTCAAATCTTGCTTTTTTCACCAGAACTCAGACTCTTGAACCCTCAGAGCCAAGACTTAGCTTCCTTTGCTCCCTCGGCACTACGGCGGGGCCTTCTCTTGCACAGAGGCCCGTGGGCCTGGATCTGGTTCTGTAAACTGTCTGCCTGTGGCGGGACTCCGCGGTCAGCACGCGACCATCGCATCGCAAAGCTTTGACGGATGTGAACAAGCAGGATGAAAACGCAGTGTCAAGAGAGGGCTTTCTGAGCCAGAAAACACTCACTTCATACCTTGGCTCTACCACTCACTAGCTGGGTAACCTTTGGAGGATGCTTCACTTCACTGTGCCTCAGTTTCCTTCTCCGGGAAACAGTGCCCCAGCCCTGGAATTAAACTGAACACAAGCGGGCAGCTAGTAGCACACTCTGGGGCTCACGCTAAATGATCATGAAGTGCTGCGGTGCACCTGTTGTTTCCGTCTGCTCAGCACCACTTTCTGCCTTTCTTCTAGAAATACCATCTCCCTTGGGGACAGACCTAGATCCTCTCCCAGTTAGATCGGGGATTTCTATGGGGCTGCCAAGCACAGAACTTTTCCCTCTAGAACTTTGGCTTTACCCAACAGTCTATAGGTTACCACAGGGCCCAGTGGGGCCAGCCAGCATCCTTCCTCAGGGGGTTTCTACACGGGTGACTTTCAAAAAGTTTCTATTCCTCACTCATTGTATCAGTCAATGTCCCCAGAAATGCTGTGCGTGCTGCCCTAGGGCCGTGCTGAGGGGACGGAGGCAGCATTCCAAGGAGCAGACGTCCAGGTCCTGGACACCGAGTCCAAGGCTGTTTTGAGTGTAGTTCACTTACTTAAAAACAAAAACAAAAAAATTCTGACTACTAAAAATGTTCATTCCCTTGTCTCTCCCTCCTGGTATAAATACTTTCCTTATGCTTCAGGCTTTATCAGCATGGACATTTCACAAGGTAAAAAAGAGTAAGAGTTTATTTCATATCATCCTTCATAACTTCTGGAGCTCAGTCGAACACACCTAAAAATAAAATGTCAAGTTTGATTCCTTGAGAAAACACAAACACAGAGTGCACATATTTTTGCAGACTAAGATGTTACGTTGCCTCCACTGTCGAGTGGAGTAAATTGATTTCTTCAAAAGTACATTTTAATAAAGCCTTTGGAGGATCATTTAAAAGCAATGTGAATTCTATATTAAAAAGGTGTAAAAAAAAAACAAACAAACCCTCAATCCCAACATAAGTAATCCACAATACATTTTTAAGTCCACAAAAGAATATGGAAAATCTTCTCAAAACATGAAATATCTTCTGTAAAATAATAAATTGAGGGCAGAAAGATAATCAGGATGACTAAATTACATTGCAAAGGTTGTTTTCTACACTTTTGATTTTGGTTTAAATTTTCAACTTGCAGCATTGTATTTAAAACAAAAAAGACCAGGACACCCAGGTGGCTCAGCGGTTGAGCGTCTGCCTTCGGCTCAGGTCGTGATCCCGGGGTCCTGGGATCGGGTCTTGCATCGGGCTCTCTGTAGGGAGCCTGCTTCTCCCTCTGCCTGTCTCTGCCTCTCTCTCTATGTCTCTGTTTTTAAAAATCTTTAAAACAAAACAAAACAAAAAAACAAAAAACCATATCTTTGTCTTTGTCTTTACATTCTTTAATTTGTCTAATTAATGTTAGTTTCCTATGAAATGTTTTTTATGGAAAACAAATGTATAAGTCAGCGAGTAAGGAAGAAAATATAAGTGAAGACTGATTTATACAAAGTAATTCTAATTAAAATTTTTTGTTCTATATATTACAATTCAGAAACAAAATTACCTTAAGAGCACTACAAATAGGACATTGGTCATGGGTTTATGGACTTTCACATAGTTCGGGGATTTAAGCAATGTCAAATGTTTCAAAATGTGACATGTTATAGGAAAGCATGTTACATTTTCCAAAAGATAAGCTCTTGGGCATTCTGCAGTTTTCAGGTTATGTTATTCTGTGGAGTTTCCAGTCATCTCTGGTCTACACCTCTTTCAAGCCATAGGAAAGAAGAGAGGTGTGAATGACTCCCGGGTTTTAGTTTTCTTCATCTCATCTTAGTGCACTCCTGATTTTACTCACGGCAGAAATAGAAAGTCTAGAGAACTCTTTTTACATCAGTTTATCAGATGATAAATTCAATTCGATTGCAGTTAAATTCAGCTGGCACTTAAGTGACCTTATGAGTCCTGGAGATGTGACGGATAGAATGGAAAAGGAAGAAAAGGAACAAACAAGTTGCAAGTGTGCCCTGGACTGTTCTCACAGGAGGCCCTGGAATTTTTAAGACTTTTCATTTTTAAGCAAGTGCCCCCCCCTCCTCCGAGAAACCCCCTATACCAAATCCCCCAATTTCCAAAAATTATTTTTCCATAATTGATTTAAATTAAATGGGTGATTTATTTACCAGCCGTCTGACAGTACAGCGGGGGTAGTAATCAGTTCGGAAGAGAAGGAGAACTAGATTGTCCCCTGCAGGAGCCCACGGGGCTGTCAACCAGTCACAGGCGACCCACAAGGTACAAAGGGATTAGGGACCCGGCTCGGGGATTGTCACGCTTCCAGTCAGAGCTGAGATGCCACGGCTCCCTCAGGCTGGGCCACTCAGGCGTGCCCCGTGGACCCGCAGCACGGGCATCTCTAGGATCCTGTCGGAAATGCAGAGTCTCAGGCCCTGCCCGGACCTACTGGTCCCAAATCTGCATTTTAAAAGAACTCCCACCGATTCACAGGCCAGTGACGGCGGAGAACCACTGCTCTGGGGCAGGCGTCCAGCAGAAAGGCGCTCTGATCCTGAGAGTGGCCAGACGCTTCTGAGGAGGGGGCGGCCGTCGAGGCGGGGACAGGGCCTCGCTGTGTCCCCGCCGCCCTTCCCTGCCGCGGCTCGCTTGCTTCTGAGCCGCCCACATGCATCGGCCGGACCAGTCGCCTCATCTCAGCGCTTCCACATTTTATTTATCCCTTGTTTTCACTGTTGATCAACGTTTTCAACCAATTACCCGTTTTATTAATCACAAACACTCAGAGCTTCAGAAGCATCAGCCACTGTTTCAGGTGCTTCATGTGTATTTAACCCGCTTAGTCCTTACCAGGTCCCTGTGAGGCGGGAACTCTGCTACCCCCGTTGCACAGCGGGGGAAACGGAGCCACAGGGATGGTGAGTGACCCCATGGAAGGTCAGGGCTGGGGTGCCAGCTCAGTAGCAGCCACACCGTACAGATACGGAGACGCGTCTCGGCCCCGGGATCCAGCAGGTCTGAGATAAATTAGACAGAGGCATGCACCCCTGAACGGCCTAGAAAAGCCTGGCTCCCCCAATTACAATAAATCTACAAGTCGCTGAGGAACAGAGCTATCCCTGGCCTTCCAAGTTTTGTTCAGACCTCTGTGTTTGCTTTGCTCCTTGCTGCCCGGTCTCTGGCTATGTGGATGCCGTTCCCGAGGAGGACCTGCTGGCCCGTCACAGCTCACAGCTGCAGCGGGGACTCTGGAGCCCACGGAGCAGCCCCGGCCCAGCACAGGAGATTGCCTGTGGCTTCCCTGCTCTCTTCCAGCTGAGATCGGTATGCTGATGCATGGGGCCCAGGGAAGATCCAGAGGAAGGAAATTGAAAAAAAACAAACAACAGAACATAACTTGCAGACAGCATTCGCAAAGCCATCATGATTTTATTATCTAGCCCTGAGAAGGAATTTTGTATCTTCGGATACAACTATGAAGAGCACGCACTGTGAGCTCCCTGCTCCCACAACCCCCACGGTGCGACGCAGGGAGACCTGCAACAGGTAGTGGCGCACAGGTGGCCAGGGCTGCCAGGGAGACGCGCTGCCACTCAGAAGACTCTTAGGAAAGGGACAAGGCCAGGTCTTCAGTCCACCTAGAGTGATCAGCACCTCACGCACGCCAATCTCTCTTTTCTAGAAGAATTGGGAAAAGGCTTTTCGTTCCAGCAAAATTTTATAAACCACTCAAAGGCAATGTTTAGCTTACCACCAGAAGCTTGATTTGTGGTTAGTCTGCCTTTTGAAACAAAATGAAGGCCACTGCCTGAAATTTGAAATAGAGTTTAGTGAGGCTGACTCGACTGCCCTGCTGGGCTCCTCGGAGAAACTGCCAACCGAGGCAGGACTTCCAGAGGCAGGGAGGGAGTTCGCCTAACGCCTCCCTGTTCTTCAGGTTTGAATGACAGCAGGACACTTCCCGGCGGGTGATCCACAGAGCTCCTGTTTTTATAAGTGCTTAATATAAACTTAAAAATTAAGCTCGGAAAATGCTGGGTTAAACAAAGTTAAACAGTTCTTTGGCTGGCAATTCTCCAGGGGGGGGTCATATTCAATATTCTGTATTTTCCACATGAACTAGACATGGAATGCTTTCATCGACATCTCCTGGAATAGCATCCCACTTTGTGAGAGACTGTGCGAGGTCCGAAAATAGGCATTCAGCTCATGGGAGCACAGGTCAGAGAACGGCCTGGTGAATGGAAACAGAACATTATCTTCAAGACGGGAGAACGGCCAAGTCTCATCCCCTTTTTGAAAGAGAGTCTTCTTTGGGGATTCATCTGTAACACTACCCCTAATTAAAAAAAAAATGTGTAAGGTGACTTCTTACTAAAAGAGGATATAAGTTCCTCACACACTATTTGGATGCAGAGCAACATACACAGTAGAATATTCAAGTTGCCCATAATTCCACAATGTAGAAACTGCCATTGTTAGATTTTTGGTGTGTTTTCTTCTCATCTCTAACAGTCATAGTTTTAGGGAGTTTAGATCACACAACAGATCTAGGCCTTGTATTCTTTTTTTTTTCTTTTCTTGACTTAACATTGTCGTAACTGCACTTCATGTTACTTAAAGTCCTCTTAAGTGTTATTTTTAATAGTGTGTGACATTTGATGCAATTCACTTAGACATTCCTTGATGGTGGGCTTTTAAAGTTCCTTGTTTTCTATTCCTTTTATTAAAAAAATCAACTATATTGAGGTATAATTTACAAACAATAAAATGCCTAACAAGTGTTTAGTTTGATGAGTTTTGGAAAACGCATACCTTCATACAACCACCACCACAGTCAAGGGTTGAGACGTTTCTACCACCGCAAAAGATTCTTTGTTCTTTTTCGTAGTCACCACCCCAAACTTGGCCCATCATACTCAGGGAACCACTGATGGGCTTTCTATCAGTCCAAATTACTTTTTCCTAGAATACCATATAAATAGAATTATATGGTATGTACTCTTTTGTGGCTGACTACTTTCACCAAGCAATTATGCTTAGATTTCAAAATCATTAGATTTTAAGATTCATCCTAGACCTCTCCTTTTTTAACTAAATATTATTCCACCGTGCGGATACCTAACATTCATTTATTCGTTCACTGGCTGATTGAACGCTAGGGAAGGCATTGCGGTATTAGGAATAAAGCTGTCATACACGTTCATGTGTAAGTCTCTGTGTGGATAGACATTTTCATTTTTCTTTGGTATGCGTCTTAGAAAATTGCTGGTCACATGATAAATATAGATTTGGTTTTACAAGAAAGCCAAACTATTTTTCAAGGTGGTTGTATCATTTAAACTTTGGTCAGTAATCTATGAGAGCTTGAGCTCTATCAACATCCTCATCGATACTTGGCATTGTGGTCATCTAATGGGGGTGTAGTGGTATCATATTGTGCTTTTATTTATTTTTATTTATTTATTTATTTATTTTTTCATATTGTGCTTTTAATGAGCATTTGCCAGTTGACTAGTCTTGTTGAGCATCTTTTCATGAACTAAATAGCTATTTGTGTATTTCCTTGTGGGAAGTTATCTGTTCAGATATTGGATCCGTTTTTTGATTCAGTTATTTGTCTTCTTATTTTTGAGATATTAAGTCATCTTTGCATGTCTAGATGGAAGTCCTTTGTCCGATGTAAGTATATTACACTTATTTTCTCCCAGGCCATGCTTGCCCTTTCATCTTTTTTTAAAAAAGAGATACAACAGTTGCCTTTACGTTTTCTTAATGGTTGCTTTCAAAGAGCAGAGGTTTTTAATTGTGATATTCAATTTGTCAAAAAAAATTATTTTTTTTTTTGCCTTTCATGGCTCCTGCTTTTGGTGTCCCAAGAAATCCTTGGCTTCCCCCCAAATTGATATAAACATTCACTGCAAAAACACAGAAATCAAAAAGCCATAAAGAATAATAAATTGCATTATATGAATATGTAAAATCTTTGCTACTTGAAAGGTCACTGTGGAGAAACTGAAAAGGCAGTCATGGACTGAGAATATATCTGCAAAACATAAAAACTCCTAGAACTTAGCTTAGTAGAAAAACAAGTTAAGACATGTTTGCTACGTTGAAGTTGCAAAGCCTTTCCCCTATGTTTTCATCTAGTGGTTTTTTAGGTTTTTTTTTTTTTAATTTTTATTTATTTATGATAGTCAAACACAGAGAGAGAGAGAGAGGCAGAGACACAGGCAGAGGGAGAAGCAGGCTCCATGCACCGGGAGCCCGACGTGGGATTCGATCCCGGGTCTCCAGGATCGCGCCCTGGGCCAAAGGCAGGCGCCAAACCGCTGCGCCACCCAGGGATCCCGGTTTTTTAGTTTTAACTCTTAAATTTATATCTATGATCCTTTACAATTAACTTCCGTGTGCTGTGACTTATAGGTGGAGTTTCACTCTTCCCTCCCCCGTGTGGTATGGCTACTTGTGATTCCAGCACCATTTGTTTAAAAAGACCATCCTTCCCAAATTAATTACCTTGATATCTCTGGAAAATTCAATCGTAGTACAAGTGTGAGTCTATTTCTGGGCTTTGTATTCTGTTCCATTGATCTACAAATTTATTCTTATGTCAATATCATGCCGATTAAGTGTTAAAAGAAGTTTGATCTTGCTTTTCAAAATGATTTTAGATCCTTTGCAGTTCCACATACATTTTAGAAAAATCCTGTCAATTTCTACCAAAAAAGATTGTGATTTTGATTGGGACTATCGATTAATTTGAAGAAAATCTACATCTTATCAAATTCAGTTCTCTAATCCAAGAACATGGTATATCCCTCTATTTATTTAGGGCTATTTTGGTTTCTCTCATCAATGTTTTTTTCAGGTTGTAGTGTATAAATCTGTCATATATTTTATTAAATTCATCTCTAAGTATTTCACATTTTTCTGATTGTATTATAAATGGTAGTGTGCTTTTTAAAAAATATCAGTTTCCATTGTTCGTTGGCAGTATATAGGAATAAAATAGATTTTTATGTATAGATTTTGTATCTTGTGACATTGGTAAATACACCTGTCAGTTTTAGCAGTAGTTTTGGTAGAATACTTGCAGCCTTATATATCATGCTATCAGGGAATAAAGACAGAAATACTTCTTCCTTTCACTTATTTTTCTTATTTTATTTTTGGCTAAGATCTTTAAGACAATTTTGTAAAAGGAATAATGAAAGCAGACATCCTTGCCTTGATCTTGATTTTTAGGACAAAAGCCTTCAATCTGTCAACATTTAGTATTGTTAATTGTGTGGTTTTCTCAGAGGCTACTTATCAACTTGAGGAAATTTCCTTCAGTTCTGAGTGTACTGAAACTTCTTTTTAAAAAAATAATAGTCACTGATTTTTTAAAAATGCTTTTTCTGCAACTATCAAAAAATCATATGCTTTCTCTTTTGTTTTTTAAAATATGGTGAATTACATTGATTTTTAAGTGTTAAATTCACCTTGCATTCCTAGGATAAATCATGGTATATCAATGTTTAATATATCGCTAGATTCAATTTGTTAATATTTTCTTAATGATTTTTTTCTTTGTTCATGTGGAATACTTGTCTGTACACTATTTTCTTGTAATGTTTTTGTTTTTACTATCAGGATAATGTTGGCCTCATAAAATGAGTTAGGAAGTATTCTCTCTTCCAAGTATGTATGGGAAGGGTATTATTTTCTTCCTTAAATGCTTGAAATTAAGTTCTCTAACAGAGATAGAACTAATATTTCTATTTTTTCTTGAGTCAGTTTTGGCAATTTTGTGTCTTTTATGGAATTTATCCATTTCCTCTAGGTTGAAAAAGTCACTGGCAAAAAGTTATTCATAATATTTCCTTATTGTTCTGTTAATATCTGAAGGACCTGTAGTGATGTTCCTTCTTTTATTTCTAATATACATAATTTGTGTCTTCTCTTTTTTCCTGATCAGTCTGGATAAAGGTTTATCCAGGTTGGGGTTGCACTGATTATCTCCTCTGTTTTTTTTGCTTTCTATTTCATCAATCTGTTCTTATATTTATCATTTCTTCTTTCTGTTTGCTTTGGGTTTAATTTGCTCTTCTTCTAGCTTCTTATGGTGGAAGTTTCTCATGATGGATAACTGGTTTGGGATCTTTCATTTTAAAATATTAGTGTTTAAAGCCACAAACTCTCTTTAAGCATTGCTTTAGCTGTATCCCACAAATTTTGGCAGGCTGTTCCCACTTTCATTTAGTTCAAAATATTTTCTAATTTCCCTTGTGATTTCTTCTTTAACCTGTGAGTTATTTAAAAGTGTGTTGTTTAGTTTCCAAATATTTGGGGATCTTCAATTTTTTTTGTTATTGATTTCTAATTGAATTTCATTTTGATCAGAAAATATATTTCTGCAATTTTAATACTTCAAAATTTATAAACTTCTCTTATGGCACTGACTATGGTCTATCTTGATGAATGTTACAAGTGCATTTGTATACATACGTATTCTGCTGCTCTGGGCTAGGTGGGTGGTATGTTCTATAAATGTGAATTGGTCAAGCAGATTTATTATGTTGTTCTGGTCTTTTCTATCCTCAAAGATTTTCTGTTTACTTGTTCTGTCAGTTATGGAGAAAACAGTGTTGAAGTATTCAAATATAAGGTTTGTCTATTTTTTCCTCAGTTCTGCTAGAATTTTAGAATTTTGAACTAATGGTAATGGGGTATATATACATTTAAAATTGTTGTGTCTTCTGGGCAGCCCGGGTGGCTCAGCAGTTTAGCACTGCCTTCAGCCCAGGGCATGATCCTGGAGACCCGGGATCGAGTCCCATGTTGGGCTCCCTGCATGGAGCCTGCTTTTTCCTCTGCCTGTGTCTCTGCCTCTCTTTCTCTCTGTGTCTCTCATGAATAAATAGAATCTTTTAAAAAGATAAAATAAAATTGGTATGTCTTCATGATGAATTGATCTTTTTAAATTATGAAATGACTCAGTCCATCTAATTAAATTAAATCTAATTGTTACATAGAAGTATAGCCACTCCAGGTGTCTTATGATCAATGTTTGCATCTTTTCTCTTTTCATCTTTTTACTTTTAACCTATATGTTTATATTTAATGTGTGTCTCTTATTGATGGCATATTGCTTTTTTTTTCAAGTGCAATAGATCTCCCTTCAGAGCATCTAATGGATATAATTACCAATACAGTTACTATTTGTTTTATATTTGTCCCATCTGTTATTTGTTCCCATTGTCTCTTCTTTCTTTTAGACTGAGCACTTTTTAGGATTCCATTTTAATTCCACTATTGTCTTATTGCTATTTTTTGTTTTGTTTTTAGTTGTTTCTCTGGAGTTTGTAGTATACACTTCAACTTACTGAAGACTATCTCTGAATAATCATATCAATTTACATCTAGTTTAAGAATCTTACAAACAATAACGAAATGCTTCCATCCTGCCCCATACCTTATGCTACTAATGTCATATAATTTATTCATACATACTAGAAACTTCATAATATATTGTTACGATTTTTACTTTCAATTACCTTTTAAAGAAATTTTAAAATGAGGGGAAAAAAACTTTTATATCTTTCCCACATATTTACTGTTTCTTTTGATCTTCATTCCCCCATAGAGATCCACTACTTTGAACTTGTATCGTTTTCCTTTTGTCTAAATATTTGCTAACAATATACTATATCAGCCCTCTGTTTGTTGAAAATAGTCTTTCATTCACCTCCATTTTTGAAACAGTTTCCCTGGATATAGAATTCTAGGCTGTAGGTTTAAAGATGTCACTCCATTGTCTTTTGTATTACACAGTTTCTGATAACAAAACTTTCTTTTATCTGTTCCTCTGTAAGTAATTCTCTTTTTTCTTGGGTTGCCTTTAAGATTTTCTCTTTAGTGCCTTTTTTCAGTAATTTGACTTTGGTGTATCCTGGTGAAATTTTCTTTGTGTTTATCTGTTTGGGATATAGTAGTCTCTTAAGGATCTGTGATTTTTACTTTTTTTTTTTAATATACCAAATTTGGGGAAATTTTGGCCAATATTTAATTCTTTCTCTGTGCCCTATCCCTTTTTTTCCTCTGGGACTGCATGTTAGGTGCAGTTAGGTGTTTGATATTGTCCCTGAGACTCTAGTTACTGTTTTCTTTTTCCTTCTCCAGTCTTTTTTTATTTTTCCCTTTTTTCTGTGTTTCATCTTGGATCATTTCTATTGTACTTATGGTTCAACAATCCTTTCTGCTATAGTATCTAATCTGCTCTTGATGCCAACAGATGAATTTTTCATTTCATCTCTTCACTAAACTTATTTTTCTTAAAATATTGGAGCATAACCATTATTTTAATATCTTTGAGTGTTTATAACATCATCTCTATTATTCCCCAGACTGTTTTTACTCATTGATTTTTCTCTTATATAGGTCATATTTTCCTGCTTTTTGATACTCTTATGATTTTTTTTATTGAATGCTGAATGTTAAGAATTTTATGTTGTTGATTCTAGTTTTTACAATCTTCTTTTGAAGAATGTTGGGCTTTGTTATGGTGTGGAGGGCTATTTCTTGTGCCCAGTTTGATCCTTTTAAATTTTGTATTTAAATTTTGTTAGCCTAAGTCCGCAGTTGCCGTAACGCTCAGGATTAGCCACATCACTGACACATAGCCCTCTTTAATCTATATCACTTCTCTGATGAACTAGGTCTCCCCATTAAGGCTGGCTGAAATGCAAATGCCTCCCAGACTTGAGTAAGCTCTGAGGAATATTCAGTTTGCAGCTTCCAGGTAGTTCTTCATCTGAGCTTATGGAATTTCTTCTAGCACATCTATATCTTATTATTCAGTACAAACTGAATGGGGTCCTTATACAGATTTCTGAAGTTCTTTTTTCTTTGTAGAGCCCACCTTTCTAGTATTCTGCCCCATAATGTTAGGTGACTCAAACTCTCTGAATTCTGACCTCTACCTTCTCAAATCAGCAAAACAGTTGTTTTCTTGGTTGGAGCACCTTTTCCATGATCTATGGTTGAGACTGTGCCTACAGGAAGAGGCCCAGAGTGATTGCAGGGCTCATCTCATTTGTTTCTTTTCTAGCAGGATCAAAGACCTAGACTACCTGTTGTTCAGTGTCTAAAACAATTATTTCATGTTTTATGTAGTTTCCTTTCTTTTTTAAAGATAGATGGTTAAATCTGATTTCTGTCATCCTAACATAGCTCAAAGTAGAAGTCCTTTCTTATGTTTCAAAAATGAATCTCTGAAAACAGTTTGGCAGCTCCTCAAAAAAGTTAAACATGATCACCATATGAACCAGGAATTCAACTCTTAAGTATATATTCAAAAGAACTGAAAGGAGGGACTCAAATGAATATTTGTATACCCACATTCACAGTAGCATGATTTGCAAGAGCCAAAATTTGGAAGCAATCCAATGTTCGACAAAAGATGAATGGATAACCAATGTAGCACATAAATATAATAGATTATTATTCAACCTTAAAAAGGAATGAAATGCTGATAGAGACTACAACTGGATTAATTTTGAATACATTAAATTTTGTGAAATAAGCCAAACCTGAAGGAAAGATATTGTATGATTCAGTTTAGATGAGGTACCAAGAATAGGTGAATTCACTGAGATATAAAGTACGATGGTAGTTGCCAGGGACTGGGGGGGGGGGGGGGGTGGATGGCAAATTTAATGTTTAACGAGTAAATTCTGGAGATTGATGGTGATGGTTACATAACATTGTGAATATACTTAATGTCATTGAATTGTATACTTAAAAATGGCTAAAATAGCAAACTTTTATCTATATATATTTTACAATAAAAAATTACCAAAAAAGGAAAATTTCCATCTATAAGAAAGGATTTCTGACAAATCTTTCAAATATTCTAATAAAAATCTGGCTTCAAAATTTGTGTAACACGACACATAAATGCAATGCTGCAATGCATGGTTACAAGCTAGATCATTTTGGCATAAAGTATAGCATTGGCCCAATTGGCAAAACTCAGATAAGATCTGAGGATTAGACAGTAGTAACTTATCATTGTGAATTTCCTGATTTTGATGACTGTACTGTATTTACGTAGGAGAATGCCATTGTTTATAGGAAATACACTCAAAAGTCCAGAGTGATGGGGCATTGGGTTGGCAACCTAATCTCAACAGGTCAAAGATAAGAAAATTGTTTGTAATGGATTGAAATGTTTCTCTAAGTTTTTTTGTGGTTTCAAAATTTTAAAATATAGATGAAAGTATTAAAAACAATTGTATAATATTATCACAGATTTGGTTAGAGTAGAATTACCTAGAGTAAAATCACAGTAAACTGTGTTAACCATAGTAATAAGTTGAAATTTAAAAAATTAAAAACCTTTACAAATTTTACAAGAAGATAAACTATAACTGGGATTGGATGCAGTAAAGAACAAAGTCCCTGTTTCACACTGAAATTCCATGTATTGCTTTACAAGAGAGTAAAAAGGTAAAAAGACAAAACCAAGTGGAATAACAAGCACATACACAAACTTGCCAGCAAATGTCTGATAAATGGCCAGAAATCAACTCATACTTACACAATGGTTTTTCCAATGTGCAAAAATGATTTCTCTACAAATTCTCGAACACTATGGACTTCCCCAGTAGCAATGACAAAATCCTCTGGCTCATCGTTCTGCAACATCAGCCACATAGCCTAGAAAGAGAGAGAGGCAAATCCAAGGTAGAGTTGTATCCAGTTGCCACTTGAGAATTATAATGTTATCAAAAACACGTAATTGGAGGGGTGCCTGGGTGGCACAGTCAGTTAAGCAACCAACTCTTGGTTTCAGCTCAGGTCATGATCTCGAGGTCTTGAGATCAAGTCCCAGATTGGGCTCTGCTCTCAGCAGAGTCTGCTTAAAATTCTCCCTCTCCTTCTGTTCCCCCACCACACATACACTCTTTCTAAAATGAATAAATCTGTAAAACAAGAACAACAACAACAACAACAACAAAAAACAAAAGCAAAAACAACCCCACGCATAATTGGTAAAAGGTAAACTGAGGCACATTAAACTTTTTTTTCCCCAAGAGTTTACCGGAGCATACATCAGTTCAAATAAGGCAGCACTAAACCAAGGGTGGTTAGGAGCACTGCACCAGTAGGGACTAGAAGCAGGAGAGCAGACACTGAAGGAAAGTAAAGACATTATGTGATTGGGAACAGTTTACAGAATTGCCTTGTTTGAAAAAGCAGAAGGTTTGTGACTGGTTGTTCTTAAGTATCATTGTGCTGGTTTTGAGTGCACGGACTCTGGCTTAGGTTTGGTTCACTTACATAGGCTATGAAGGCATTAAAAGACACCTTAGTCAAATGGCCTCCTTGTTTGAATACTTTGACATGTATGGCTAGAAAAAGATCATGAATTTAACACCATATTCAAACACAGTGGTTCTCAAACTTTAATGTGCATCAGGATCATCAGGGGAACGTCTCAGCATAGATGCCTGGGACACAGAGGTTCAGCCTCAGTAGACTGGATGACACGTTTTAGGTATCTCGATTCTCACACAGCAGGTCCTTGGGCTATGATTTAGGGCAAAAAGATGTTCAAGAGCACCTGTGGCAAAGAAACTTTTTAAAAAAATTTTATTTATTATTTGACAGAGAGAGAGAGCAAGAGAGCATAAGCAGGGAGAGGGGCAGAGGGAGAGGGGGAAGCAGACTCCCTGCTGAGGAGGGAACCCACCTGGGGGCTGGATCCCAGGACCCTGAGATCACGACCTGAGTGGAGGCAAATGCTTAACTACTCACCCAGGTGACCCAAAACTTTTTGTAGTATGTTTAAGAAAAGATGAGTTTAAAAAGAATTGCCCAATTTTCCTTTATGTCATGGGTGGAAGGTAAGAAAAAGTCATTTAAAGACAGATGATTTTCCTCAAAAGGAGAACCAAATTTCCTAACAATAAAGTTGGAAATTTTCCAGTGTGTCAACATCAAAAAGCAAAGTAATCAAGAATCATTAAAGGGAAAATAATTACATAACAAACAGTACTGGCACTTTTAAAAAGTTATTTGAGTGGCAACGAGAATGTCTGCACCGGAGTTCAGGGTTCTTCAGGCAGCGTTTCAAGGTCAAGTGCTCAGTGCGTGTATCACACTGGTGCACGTCGTCAACAGGAACGAGGAGTCTAGTTGGGAAACAGGGCAGCTGCAGGTGTGAGGCACAAACGAGTGGCAAGGGTCACAGCCTGGCTCCACTCGGTTATAACGACGTTTACCAGCAGCACACACGACTGTAGTCTCTATAGCTTGGAACTCTACATTAATATTCATGATTTTGTTACACAGACTGAAGATGTAGATTAAAAAACCAAAAGTATAGTGCGTACCTGACTGCGGTATGCTTCTAAGAAAAACCCAAGCCCAAAACAACAACTGGGTTTTTTTTTTTCATCATTCTCACCCACTCTTCAAAATAAAATAGGTAAAAAGAATAGGCACTTCATTAGAACACAGTCCCCAATATTATGTGTATTAAACTCTTGTTCTAACATTTAAAGAAAACTGTGCTGGTTACACAACCAGTCTCCCTCGCTGCCATCAGGTAAGCTGAAAAATCAGTTGCTGAGGCCAACAAGGCAGCATATTTTTTCTCAGAGGATGTAACCCAAAAAAGTTTAATTCCTCTTTACTCCTTTGAATTTGCAGCATCCTTCTAGAAAATAAAAAATAAAAAACAAATATTTCTTTTACTTGAAGTTATTTCTTGTGAATATTTTGTATTTTTGGTCTATCTTATGACTTTTATTTATTTATTTTTATTTTTACTTTTTTAAAAAGATTTTATTTATTCATGAGAGACACACACACAGAGAGAGGCAGAGACACAGGGAGGAGCCGAGGGAGAAGCAGGCTCCATGCAGGGAGCCCGATGCAGAACTGGATCCTGGGTCTCCGGGGTCACGCCCTGAGCAGAGGGCAGACGCTCAACCGCTGAGTCACCCGGGCACCCCTATCTTAAGACTTTTAAATCATATTTTTACTCTATGGAAGATGAGACTTTTGGCAGTTTTATGTGTCTTGGCGGTAGGCACACCGGTGGGGGCAGTGCCAGTAGACTCAGGTCAGTGACCCCTGGGAAGTAACTAGAGAAGCGTCCTGCCACTGATGCATCACCTGCAAGGGTCATTTTCGCATGAAGAGATGACAGCTGATGTGTTTAGTCACAACACTTTCAAAATTCACACTAGTTAAATTAGTGTTGATAATAAAATTTGATCATTCTTAAAAGGCACACACCGCAAGATGGCCTCTTTTCGGGCACGGCCCAGGAAGTCTCTGTGCCTCCCTGCACGCAGGGCCCTTGCACACCAGGACGCGCTGTAGGCTGAGAGGAGGCGTGGGCCGGGAAGGCGGCCGGGGGCCCCTGCTGTTGCGGGCCCGGGCACCGGGCACTGGCGGAGGCCGGTGGGGCTGGCGCTCTGCGGCTCCCGCGGCCTGCAATGCCCTCTGGTCCCATCTGTCTGGAAGTTGGCCTCTCCGAGCGCCCCAGGCCTGGTCCCTGGGATGAACGCACATTAGTTCACTGAGTTGCCGTGGGACGAACGGCACAGGGTATCGCTGGCCTCAACTGAGCCTCCCTTCGGCCAGCCTTCCCCAGCTGCGCTGACCCTCCCGGCTCCCCTGGGCGCACACGCACACGCACGCACACACACACTTGTTTTGGCTGTCTTCAAAAATACTTCCAAAGTTTGTAGGAAAAACTAAATTATGCTTCTGGCTAGAATTTCTATTTGAACATTTTTCTGAGGGATTAGTGTATACACTTACATGTGTTTTACTCAAATTTCCATTCTAAAAATAACATTTAAAATAGGTCTTTCAGGACTGCTCAGCTTATTTTATTTCTTTTGAAACACTATGTTGCGCTAGAATGGTTTTGAAAAAATTATATTTTTAGTCATGTGAAAGAAGGCAAGAGCTTGCTAAAAATAAAAGGAGAAAATATGATTACTGGTTAATAGTGGATTACTTTAAACACTGGGCACAAGTTCCCTGGTACTTGTTTTGTTCCCCGACAGGAATCTGGGGATCAGTAGGAGCCTCTCACTTTCACTAAAGTGAGTGCCAAGAATCCGCTCTTTTCTTTTCCATCAGACTATCTGCGGCCTTTGACCTATCAATTTCTAGGCATTTCCTCTAAAGTTCATATTGTACCAGACTCCAGTCTGGGAATGGGAAGGGAAAGGATATACAACTCCAGATTTATTTGTTATTACTGAATAGTTTACTGGTTTTAACAGAGGGAAAGGGCTTTGTTTAAATTTCCACTGAGCATAATGAATGGTTATTGACTGGTAAATGAAGAACAGGTGACATTCTGGATTAGAAGATAAATGATCTTGTGTTCTGGTGTGATAATGGGTTAGTAATTTGCCACAAAGCCGAGGCCCAGTGCATCCCATCATGATGCTAGATCATGTCCAGGACACAAAGGCCCCTGTGTGAGAAGTACTCAGCCATTCACCTCCTTAGACAGCTGCACACGTTGATTTGGTCCATTTATTCTCTGATGGATGGTACAACTGAGGCAAAAGCTCACCACTTCTCACCTTCCTGTTCACATGCTGAACACATGACCCATGACACAGCCAGGCCACAATCTGTGATCAAATCACCACGCGGTTTTGGGTTCTGACTATAGAAACAGTTTTGAGGTTACGTGTTTTAGATGTCAGTCCTCTCTCTTTGTTTCTCAAGGAATGAAGGAGAAAGGGGAGAGTCTTCCCACATTCTTTCAGTGCCCTTTAAGGATATGACTGACTTATCCACTTCCTCAGATACTTATTTACTTTCAGCCGTGACCTGATCACCAGTGCAAACAAAAAAATCTCCTGCTTTTTAATCCATCCCACAGGGAGGAAAGACAATCAGTTAAGGAATGTACCGAGGCTTCAGATTCTTCAACATAAGAATGTCCCTTAATGGCAAAGGGACAGTGCAGTTTTCAAATCATGTCTTGCATTCCCTGTGCTTTTAAGGCACATGAAGTAGAGAAGAAATCTGACACCATCCCATTGACATTTGAAGGCCGCGTGGAGGTAGTTATAAATATTAGTTAAATCTGGACATGTGTTCTCTCGTAACTGCGTAATTACAGATAGAACCTATCTGTTGTATAGATCTAATTTAAAGAAGTCAAAATAAAACTGTAGAAAATTCGAGTAAAAACACTGCCTCCCACAATCTACTCTCTCACCATTACAGATCATGAACTGCGAAGTAGGCAGTGAAGGATCAGTCCTCCTTCCTGGATTCGGTAGCTGCGAAGGCTGTTCACAGCTGGACCAGTGAAGGAGAACACCCAAAGTACATCACCACAGCCGACTAACTACACCTGATTCCATGCATGCCTTTTGGGGTGTGATGTGTGTTTGTCTTAAAAATCTGGATTCTACAATTGCTTCCACCTCGCCATTAACCTCCAGTTCAGTATCCAAGCCACAAACACTTATTAACTGAGCTGTCATCCATGAATAACAAGATTTGTTAATCAAGGTTATGTTTAACTATGCTTATTTGACTGCTGCTTTTTCAGCCCTGTGTTTTGTGCTTTATGTGCTACTGTCATAAAAATAAACTTAAAACGGAACTACATATATATTTATTTCAGGGGAGAAAGTCTATGAAATAATTCTAATAAAAATCATAGGAATTCGAACAAATGGATATGAAAATTCCCAATAAAAAATGCCAACTACGGCTCCATTCACATACATTTTTGTCTTTAAACTTTGTTCAGTAGCCGTTTTCATGGCGACAGCCTGGTATTCATGGTTTGGGTTAGGACTTCCAGTCGTCTGGCCCTAGGTCAGGCCTTGTGCTTTGCAGTGCCCAAGGGGTCGGTCTGAGGGTTAGCACGGGAGACTATCCACGACTATGACACAGTTGGGAGACAGGTACCATATAACTATGTAAATTAAACTATATTAAGAAAATCATCTCGCATAAAACCGGTGGCTGGCCTTGAGGACTTCTCAATCTATTAGTTTTCTTTATGGACAAAAATACTCTGGTTTGAGGGCTCCTTTGATTCAGAGCCCTCTAGACACTTGAAAGATACTGAGTTACTGAAGAGGAAAGGAATCATTAGATAATAAATTAATAAAAACAACAACAACAACAAAAATAACACAATTTAGAAAGCAAGAGAGCTCTTACTTCCAACTTTTGTTGGTAGCACATTATCCTATGTTGGTATAATATGCACCAAAAGAAGAAGGCTGTGCCAAAATCTGCCCTGCCCTTGGTGCCTTCACTCTGGCCAGGTACGCCGATCCACAAATTCCAAGGCTGGGGGTTAGTTTTTCTCATCCCTGAATGAGGACTGAAAACCTAGAAGCTCCAAGTCTTGTGGTAATCATTCTGAATCAATTTTTCGGGCATATAATATGCAGATTCAAGTTACATATTTATTTCTCCTATCAATCTTTGAGTATATTTCACTCGTTTATTTGTTGCATTTCTTTTTCAGGCACACCAATTATGCTCATGTTGTATCTCCTTTCTTCTCTCTTCTATGCCTATTATACCCTCCCTGACCATTTTTACACTTGTTCTTTTCCGTATTATTTTATGTGGTTTCTTCCTGCCGGTTCACCTGATTGTTTTCAGTAACATTTATTTTAAATTTTGTTGCTAATGCGGCTTCACTTTCTGGACCAATTTGCTTTGTCTCTTCCCTGTCTTTCCTGATTATTTCCAGCTTCACTCTTCCATTTATTTTCTTTAAGCCAGGGGTCAGCAAACTTTTTCTTAAGGGGCAATGCAGTAAATATTTTAGGCTCGTGAGCCATACGGTACCCGACACAATTAGTCAACTCTGCTACTGCGGTGCGAGAACAGCCAGAGAGACAGAACAGAAACAAATGGGCATGGCTCTGTTCCAATAAAACACTATTTACAAAAACAGTCAACTGGCCCATGGACTGTAATTTGCTCATCTTTGCTTTAAGCAAACTGAATAAAAACATGTTGTGTATGATTTTCTGAAATCGATGGAAAGGAATGAACTGAGCTCCAGTCATGTATCTTTCTTTGAATAATACTCCTCATGGTATGTGCTACTCATCTGTTTTGCCCCCTTTCTTCTCCTTGCAGTCCTCTCTTCACTCCCACGTCAGGTATAGATCCTGGGGGTAGTGTCTTCCAGTGATTAATACTACGTGAACAAGGCTGGGTATGTGCTGAAGAGTCCCCGGAGGAGGAGGCCCAGGAAAGCACATAGAGGGCAGCCCGTGGCTGCGTTTCAACCTCTGTCGCAGCCCTCTGTTCCCTGCCCCAGACACGGCCGCCCTCCTTTCTCAGCACTTTGTCGGCGAGTGCGGCTCACAGAACAGTCGGTCCATCCCAGGCTGCTCTAGTGCTACCTGGCAGTTATTGCTTCCTTTCTGCCCCTCCCTCCAGATCACAATCTGCGTCGCCTCTCAGCTCGGAGGCTACACCACAGATGGCAAAACTGGTTCCTCCTCCAGTGGTGGCTCCCTGCCACTCTGCAGCACAGAAGCGGGCGTCTGTAAACAGAGTCTGCATTCCCCCGTCATATCATTTTGTGGCCATTTAGGATCCAAAAGGAACTTGAGCAAAATCTACAGCTTGTGTGTATGTTTGGCATAACATGTTCTGAGTGAGTGCACACGGAATTATTTTATTGATGTGACCATATAAATAATATGCAAAACAACTTTAATGAAAATTCCACATACAAATAAACCCACTTGTCTCATGGTGCTTAAGAAGCCACCCTAAAACCTAGGGTTTTAAACTTCTTTATTGCTTGGGAGTCTGTGAGCTAGAAACTTAGGAGGGCTTGGGGCAGATGACTCATCTCTGCTCCTGTGGTCGAGGGGATCCGACCCGCTCCCCTCACAGGTCTAGGTCCTTGGCGCTAAATGTACCTCAGTTCTCCTTCATGTGTCCCCCAAACCTGGGGTCTCTCATCATCTTGCCCAAGCTTTTTTGCAAAGCAAAAGCTGCAAGGCCTCATGAGGCTTTGGCCTGGAAGTGACCCAGACTCACTTCCTCTACATACCCCTGGTTACCCGGTAAGCCCAAATTTTAGCAAAAGGGAAACACATCTCCCCCTTGATGAGAATGGCAGAGTCGCAGTGCAAAAGGTCCTGTCTAATGGGAGGCATTATTGTAGCCATCCCTAGAAAAAAATCTACTTGCAAAGGGCTATCTTGTGAAGACAGTAACATAAGCTGATTGTTTCAATACAGTAATGAAATGACCATGTTTGCCTTTAATATAAGCATTATTGCTTCAGCCTGTGGTTTCTGTATAGAGCTCCGTCTATCTTGAATATGGTGCGGTGTTAGGTTTCTAAGAGGGCAACAGTAACTCACAGACTAACACCTGGAATATGGAAACTCACTTTCAGGTCACTGCAATTTAACAAATGCTCTAACTTGGCCCTAACATCATTACTGTCACAATATACTTCCCAGAAGTGGTTGTTTCCTGGAGCGTGCCCAGCCACCTACCTCACCCAGGTGTTTCCAATTACCTGTTCCCACTCGCATACCCAGGTAAGCCATCCTAGAATTAGTTCCTGGCTCAGCAGGAACAATATAAAAGCTGTGGGCGCGCAGCCGGAAGTTACTCTATACTCATGACCACCTGACTGTCCATCTCCCTGCTCGTGCTTTCTGGCCTGAACACATCCTTGGGAAGCCAGCTCCGACTCTTCTGTGACCTTATCCCTCAAGCCTGCCCACCACCTGGTCCTGTGCCTCGGTCTGACTCTGACCTTTGGAATCCAACTCCTGGGCTGGTTCTGGGCTCCCTGAGTAACAGGTCCTAGCGTCGCTATACCTCTCTCAGTTCCAGGTTTGATAATCACTGTTGCCAGTAAATAAAGACGACACACGCGCTCTATTATGTGCATTAGGGAGATGGAGATGGGACACTACCAGCTTAGTCTAAAGCAATGCTGCCCGATAGAAATACAATGTAAGCCACATATTGAATTTAAAAATTTCTGTTAGCCACACTCCAAAAGTAAAAAGGCAAAACTAATTTTCAGGTTTCATTTAGCCCAATATATACAATATGTGATCATTTTAACACAAAATATCAAGATATTCTGAATTATTTTTCTGTGTGCTAAGTCATTGAGGTCCAGCACGTATCTTGCATTTATTTGCTGCATCTCACTTCAGACTGGGCATGTTGGGCGTGCTCAGTGAGCACATGCAGCGGGGTGACCACCTGCAGGTCAGAGGCCAGGCCTGGAGTCGGTCGGCCTTGTGTAGGGAGGGAGGGTCCGGGTACTGCGTGATGCTCGCCCTAAGTCTGTTTGCTCCAGCTGCCACAGCTTCTGGAAGGGCTTCATGGAGGCCCCCCATCTCGGCAGCAGAGCTGTAGGAATAATCCTCCTCCCCTCCCCCCTTTGTAACTGTCTCCACCTCCTGACTTTCCCTGCGGTGATTTCATCAGTGATATCAACTAGGAGACAGCCTGAGAAGCAGCGTGACCAGCTCCTATTTTATGAGCACCTATATTTGAATGTTTGCCTTGAACCCATACAAACGGGCAACAATACCACCTCTCTGGGTATTCGGCCTACCTGGGGAGCAAGTACCTAGAGAGCCCCGTACAGGTATGTGGAAAGGCAGTGTTGAAGAGGAGAGGCAGGAACTCCTGAATTTTAGGGTGCATCAGAATCACCTGAAAGGCCCGAACACAGGTTGCTGGCATCTTCCAGCCCAGTTTCTCATTCACTAGGCCTGAGGTGGGGCCTGAGATGTGCATTTCTGAGAAGTTCCAGAGCTAAGCTGAGCCCGCTGTCTGGGGACCACACTGAGAACCACTGCTTTTGGGTGGAGCTCAGATTTGGAATCAGATCCTCCTGTGTTCAAACACCGGCTCCAGGACTTAACCTGGTAACTTCTGGCAGGTTCTCTAATCTTCCAGTTCGTCAGAACAATAATAATAGTACTTACTTCATACGGTTGTTCTTAGGATTAAATAGGTCAATATAGGTAAAGTGCCTGGAACAGTGCCTGGGATATAGTGAGTGTTTGAAGACTATTAGGTATCATGATGATGATGGTGACAACGATAATTACGTAGCCTGCGAGGGTTATTGGTGCCTGGGAGGATCTAGTTTCTCTCCATGATCAAATTTTTGCACCCATATATGGCATGGGGAGGGAGGACTGAAAGGGTGGAGTGAACTTAATCCTGATTCTATTAGTCAGAGCCACAGAATTTTATAGCTGGAAGGGGCCTCAGAGATGTTCTCATCCAATTCAATTCATTTTAGAGGTGAAGCAACTGAAACCAGGGAGATTACGTGACTTAAAGTCACATACTTGGTTAGTAGAGCTGGGAGTAGACCCTCGATTCCCCTTCTAGCATTCTTTTTACTGCATTAGATGAACACGCATCTTCATGTAAAAATTCAATTAGAAATGGTTGTTAGGAATAGCTGCACGGACGGCTGTGGGCTAGCCTGGGGACCCAGTTGGTATTCATGGAAAATGTGGGTGCGAGTGCCAGGTGCCGGGCACTCTGCTACAGTCTGACAGTATCTCAGGGGAGGATAAACAAGGCGGATGCTACGCTTGGCTTATGGACCGCCAACATGTATATACGAAGAGTGTCTTAAAAAGTTCAACATTTGATTTAAGAAAGAACTCCTGAGACATAAACCCCAGCAGTACCCAGATGACAGTGGGTGTGGACGCGTTCTAAAACCTTTCTCCCAGGCAACACTATCCTTATCCACAGCTCTTGCTGAGGGCGCGGGTCAGGAAGCCATGGGTAAGCCAGGTGGCCTGGGTCTAGACGGCCTCTCCTCCCCACTCCCTTATCATGGATGCAGACCTGACATCTTCTGGGCCAGTGAGAGCCTCCAAAGAGTCCAGCAGGAGACCCAGAGACTGAACGGGTGGTAGCGCACCGAGCACGGGTGCTGCACGCCTGGGTCAGCCAGTGCTGCTGAGGCCAAGGGAAGGCCTGTGGGAGACGCAGAACCGAGCACGGACGCGTGTTTGGGTGGAGGAGTGAGAAAAGACAGACTACAAGGCTGGGGGGCAGTGAGTGGGGAGACGCACAAACTGGAAAGCGGACTTCACCCCCCAGTTCCCGCCAAGTACCCCGATACTCTTACGATAAATCTCTTTTTCCTTGAATTTCTCTGAGTTGGCTTCTGCTTCTTGTGCCAATGAACTGAGATGATGACAGCTGCAGATGGAACAGGACTCTCGGAACTTTGCTGACTCTGAGTGTGTGGGACCCACCACGTCCCAGGCTCTGTACTCGGTGCGAAGAGGCAGTTCCAGAGGCGACAGGGCACCCCTGGGGCAGGCCTCCGAATCCACGCAGAAGGCTGCCGGGGGCCAACGCAGCCCCAGCGACGTAAGGCCAGTGAGACAGATGCCAGCAGGAAAGGAGGCACGGGAGCGCAAGGGAGGAGTCGGAGGGTTCAGAGGACTCCTCACCTGAGTCGTAATCCCAGCGAGGACGCACGCTCCCTGCCCGGGCCTGGCTCCCCCGGAGACAGCCGGCTGGGACGCACGGACCATCTTTCCAACCGGGAGGCAGTGTCTCATTGAACCTGTGCATGTAAACTCATTTCAAACGTGTTTTTCCACAACGTCCTCATTCACAAAAATCAGGATTTCAAATTGAAAGTCACTCTCTCAACACTCTTAAAACTATACTTGAATGGATTTGGATTTCATCATTATGCCTTTAATTCTGGGTTGCTAAATACAAGAAGATCCCAACATAAACAGTGCTGTTCTTTTGGGAGGTCAAAGTGCCCTTATTGACTTGATCTTATCCGTGAGCAGAACGCTTCTGTAATCATAATTATTTCCTAGATGCTGACTCTGTAATGTCCTTTATTGAATGAGATGAAAAGGGAAGCGTTTTATTTAAGACATTTACTGTAGCAGCAATATTGGAGCCTGGTGATAGGGGAGGAAAGAAACTCCACTATATATAAAAAGCAATAATTTAGGGACAACTTCCCCTCCAAAAAGAGCCCCTCCATACTACTGAAAATTGAACAAAAAGCCTCTTTGTGTTCTCCGAATAAAAAAAAAAAATCAAGAGTGCTCCTAAAAGTTCAATTATTTTGAAAACACATAGATGGTGACAGGAGATTTTTGGAGGGAGCATTTATAAATCCAGGTGAAATCTAGAAAAACAAGCCTTTAATACATTGAGTTAACATTTTCCAAATATTTAACTTATCAGGTATTTGGAAATTCCAAAATGTCCAAGAAATATTTCTAAAAATCTCTAGTGAAGCTCACCTCAAATTACCAGACTCTGGAGGAAAAACATTTATTTTTGGTGACTAAAATTTCCAGGAGTCTGACGAGTATCAGTGACTGCTCGAGATCCGTTATTAACAATAAAAAATTGTCCATTACTACGCAACTCCAAAAGTAATGTCATTTAGCAAACACTAAAGGTCAAGAGCTGAGGAGCAAGAGATCTTCTCTGTTACTATAACACAACATTTTTCACATTCACTTCATATGAATGAACAATGTCTTCATTGTTTTCCTGAACACTAATTTAGTGTTGTATTTTTTTGCTTGTGTCAATGAGTGTCAAAATATTGTTCTTTAAATACATGAAAGTATTTGCATAGAGCTTTATTACTGATCTTCAGATGTTAGCCAGGGGCAAAACACAACAGAGACGCTCCAGTTGGGAAATCTCACTACCCATGAAAAGCAAGAGTCTAACAATATTCTGCTTTTCTGCCAATTTTTTTTTCCTCCCCAGTACACAATGGTTTATTTACCCCACAACTGGCGAGGTTGGAAGTAGCGTGGAGCCCGGTACAGCCCTACTTCCCCTACAGGAGGCAGGGACTCCAGTTCCCTGAAAGTGAAACAGAAAGTCTACAAAAGGACACAAAACCCTGAAGAGGAAGCTCGGGGATCCTGGCGTGAATCACCGCACGGTCCACACCGGCGACAGAAAGCCAGAAACCCGGCGTCGCCCGACACTGCGGCGGGACCGGGCGGCTCTCCTCCCACCGGCCTCCCTGCAGCGCCCGTCGCCGCCTGCGCCCACCCGGTGCTGAGGGCAACGAGGGCCCCGCTTCGGGGCTCCCGGCGACGAGGGCCTGTCCCAGCGAGCAAAGGCCACGCTCGCAGGCGAGCCGCCAGACGGGCCCTTCGAGTCAAGTGGCGGCTCGCAGACGCAGGAGCTCGCCGGCGAGGAGACAACGGCCACAATGTGCTTATTGAGCACCGAGGGCTCCTGACGCAAGCCTTGGCTGGGGACCATCTGCGCCCCATCCCTTCAGTCTCCAGCTTTCAGAGAAAGAGAGCACCTGGGAGCGGCCTCTACGAGAGACGGACGCTGGCTCCACCGTCCGACCTGCCAGCGCCTGGGTCAGGCCGGGGCTAGACGCCTCGCCCGCACGGGCCGGCGCTCCTCCAGGCAACGTGGCAGGGGCTCCGTCTCGCTGCACCCACTGAGAATACAGCGGTGTTAGCAGCCCTGGACCTGACACCACTTCGAAATGAGACCTTTTTCTTCTCTGAGACGCTAGTAACGTCGGTAGCTGTTTTGCAGGCAGCGCCCTCGATGCAAGGAGCAGCTGCTGAGCGTGGATCCAAGAAGCTGGTAACTTCAAGCACTAAGGCGTCCGCAGGCGGAATGTTCAGGATGCCTTGGCTGCTCTGGAAGAGAAGCAGATCCGCAGCCCCATTTCTACTAAATTCCTTCTAAGATCATAGAAGGATGAACGCAAGTGGGTGAGGGTGACCAGTGCCGTCAGAGCTTCAGGCCGTATTCTAAGATGTTGCCCACCGTGGGCCATCGGGTCATCCACGGATGTGACAATAAAATAAGGAGTCCTTTGCCGTTAGGCCAGATCCAACATTCAGGGCGTGTCTTCTGGAATAAATCCTCTTGAACAAAATTTTAAAAGAACAAATTTAGTGCAAAGTCCAGGGAGAGGACCATGTAGTAGTAAGTGGGCTGAAGAATCAGCGAATTAAGTCTTTAAGAAAGACAATCAGTAAAGCAATTCTCCAAGGGCACGGAGATAAATTCCCAGTGTCTCCCCACAAGTAAACCAGCTGCCAAGTGATAAATCCTCTAGTCCCAGGGCACTATCCTCACTATCTGCTTAGGCCTCCAGAAGCATGTGTCCACAGACATTAAAGAGCTTGGTCAGGGAGAGAATGTACATGCTTGGCTGTCGTGACAGTTACACAATTGTTCCTGCCTTTCTTTTTCCTTTCAAATAGATTGCCTATGTGTGACGGACTCCAGAACAAACAGGGACGGGGGAAAAAAAATCAAGTGTTGTATTTCTATCAGTGAAACGGACTGCAGGTTTACCCGGGAGGGAACATCCCAGCCATCCTGCTGGCCGGATGACCCATAAAGCAGTGAGAACCAGTTTCTCAGTTTGCATGACTCACTCTTGTCTCCAACTCAATATCAGATTGGTTTAAAACTTTGCTGGCACCATTGAGAAGAAAGGACAAGTTACTGGATGTTTGCTAGTAATGGTGAACGCCCCCCCCCCCCGCCCGCCTGGGGGGCACAGATGTCCCGTCAGGTTGGAAGAAAGCAGCACCACCTGCTGAAACTCCCGTCCACTGTAGCTGAGACAGCCGCTCCTCCCCAGCACCCCACCTGCCAGTCTGGAGGGTCGTAGGAGAACAGAACCGGGCATCACAGAACCGCCTGCTTCTCAGCGGATTCAGCTCCTCATGGAGCCACTAGAGGTGGAGGTTAAGACCGAAGGAGCCAAGGAAAGAAAAGTATTTTCTGTTTTTTTTTTTTTTTTAAATGATCTTATTCCCAGCAGTAAACAGTGCTGCGATCTTAGGAGCTTTTCCTATGAGCACCTGGGTACTTTCATACAAGATAGGAGACAATTCTTTAGAACT
This sequence comes from Vulpes vulpes, assembly GCF_048418805.1. Lineage (NCBI taxonomy): Eukaryota > Metazoa > Chordata > Mammalia > Carnivora > Canidae > Vulpes > Vulpes vulpes. Next base: position 99,047,737 of record NC_132791.1, on the reverse strand, counting down.
GGGGCTGTGGTGTGAGACTGAATACCAAACACACCCTGGAAATGAAGCCCTGGAGCTGGATGTGGGAGCTGCGAGGATCCAACGGCAAGAGATGAAGGCTGTATGTTTATTCGCCTTTGCAAATGAACTGTTTTTACAGGAAAATAGGCAGTCATAAGGACAGTCTTAATATTATGTAGTGAAAAGAACTCGGACAGAAGTCCTAAGACTCTGGGCTTGTCACTTGAGGTCAGCCACTTATTTCACTCTTGATTTTCTTACACAGGTTATGGGGTTTTGGGTATCCCATTAGATAATCTATTGAAAGCACTTTGTGATCTACTGAATGTTATTGCTGTTACAAACGATAATATTATTGGAGAAAATTCCTGGGTTAATGCCTAAGAGATCAGTGTTCCATAACGATCACTGAGATATGATGTGATAATTCCATTGACTGTTATTATACTTAAAACACAGCATTTTTCAGTGAACTAATTCTTTAAAAAAAAATGTGTTTCAGAACGGAATCTGGGGTTTCAACATTTCCATTCTTAAGAATTTCTGATTCCTTGCCCAAAATAGGTCAGTTATATTCAAGTTCTGAAAGAGCACGAAAATCCTGGCCACTTGTATATTTGTCTTATATGCGGGTTTCTGCTATTTCAGGAAAGTAGATCTGTATTATACATACAGGTAGATGTTTTAGATGGGCTTTAAGTATTTTTTTTCGGAATAGTTAGCTTCATTGATTGTTGTTGTGTAGTGTTCTTTTGTTCAAGTGTTCCTAAATAGTACACAGTTGTTGACAGAGGTTTTTTTTTTCCAATATGATTCTCAATGGAGAAGAGAAACCCATTAGTAGAGCCTGAATGGAGGAGTGATCAGAAGACTGAAATAAATGAAATCTTTAAAGGAACAAAATAAGACCTTTTAAAAGGGATCAGTTAACTGGAGATAGTGCTTTCTGGAACTGGGTTCTAAGTTAAGCATAATAACAGGTCTAATGCCACTTTTTATTTAACACCATTTCCCTAATTATCTTGGTCTAAGTGTTTCCAAACTTCATGGTTTATTTTGGCCTCGGGAGCGGCTACCTCGGCGGCCTGTCTTCCCCACGCGGGGGACGGTGGCAACATGAAGGTTAGGGGGAACGCGACCCTGAACAGGCAGCAGGAAGGCCGTGGCCTGGGAGGCTGTTGCGGACAGGTAAAGGGCTGTGGGGGGCAATGACCCGCAGGAGGAGGAGCGGCCCGTGGAAAGCCTCCGCGCCCCTCCTTCTGGTGGGGATCCTCAGGTGAGCTCCCTCCGTTCCTTACAAACGGCAGTTGCTTCCTGGTCTGATTTCACAGATGGGGAAAAGTGAGCCTCGCTGGGGGGCACGGGTCATGCGGTGGCAGGAGCAGGAACAGAAGGCAGGTGTCTGGGGCCCGGGCCAGTTTCCCATGCAACGCACCTCGTCCAGATGCAGCCGCAGCCGGGCCAGGTTTGCAGGGCCTGGGGCGCATGGCTCGGCCAGGCAGGGGGCCACAGCCTGTCCCTATCCCCATCCCATCCCCATCCCATCCCCGGCCCAGTCCCCGTCCTTGGCCCATCCCCATCCCGTCCCCAGCCCTGTCCCAACCCCATCCCCACACCAGCTCAGCAGTGGGGACCTGGGCCCAAGCTGGGGGCAGCCGTGGGAGCGCCCCGGGCAGGGGGTCGGCGGCCCTGCATGGGTCCCCAGCGCCTTGACACCTTCGAGTTGGTGAATCATCATCATCATCATCATCATCATCATCATCATCATCATTAGAACAGAGACACCGGGACGGCGGGGGCGCGGCAGGTGCAAGCTGACCCCGGGGCCTCGGACAGCGCTGCCCGGCCTCCGGAGACCAGGAACCTGTCCCCGCGGGCCCTGGCCACGACACGCCAAGCCTTGCGGGCCCGCAGCCCCTGAGGCCACCGCGCCGGGAACAAAGGGCGGGGAGCCTGCTGAGAACAGTGCAGAAACGGGCACACTTCTCTGCCAGCATTTATCACGCACGTGGTCAGGAGGAAGCGCCTGGCGGACGGGCCATCTAATTGGAAGGCCGGCTCGGGTCCCGCGGGGCGTGGGCCAGGCCCCCGGTCGGCGGCTCCTTACAGGGGTCGTGGATCTGAGATGCTAAACACTGGGAGTCACATTAAAAAAATGAAAACAACAAAACCCTCTCAAATTTTAACTGTCAGCTTCAACAGTGCGACATGTCACCGGGACCAAGGGCGCCCCAGAGAGGAGGGCCGAGCGCCCCGGGGCGGCGGATGCTCCCGGAGGGAGGGATCTGACCCCAGGGCTCCCCTGGCACATCCACCGCAGGGCGCACAGGGCGCACCGGACTTCGTTCGGTTTATCAGAAAACACGGCTCTCCCGGAAAACAGACTGAAGCTATCGCTCCTTGGTTAGTTGTTTACAATCTAGAAGCCACATTTAAGAAATGTTTTCCTACTTTTCTGAAATTCTTCCTATAGGGAATATAAACCACAAAGAGAATACAGTTTTAAAACCGGAACGTACTTTCCAAGCCCCTTTCGCCCCAAATTTCATTAAATGCACAAGAGAAAACCCCCCTTTGTAAAACAGCTAATATGATTACGGAATAATCAGTTGCAGAGGCCGTGCGGTGCGTAAGGACCACCGCCACCCGGGCCAGAGCGCGCTCGGCAGGAACCAGGGAACTCCGCGTTTGGAAAGTAAAAATACCAGCTTATCTAAAGTACATTTGGGGTTAAGAAAAAAAGGGGGAAAAAGGCAAGAGGACGCGCCAAGCAGAACTCCGCGGCCTGCAGCGCGGCCCAGGCACCCTTTGGAGCGGCTCCCCGCGAGGGCCCGGCCGCCACCTCCCTGGGGCCCCGACGCCCCGACGGCCCTGGAGTCAGGCCCGAGGGGCTGAGAGAGACGTCAAGCAAGTGCTGAAAAGGTGCCTCGAGGATTTGCCAGCGGAGTCTGGGCGAGTTTCTCTGCAGATTCTCTGGGGGCTGCTGCTTTCCAATTTCTCAGGAATGTTTAATTCTCCTCATCCCTTCCCCGAATCCCTCTCTGGAGAGGTCAGGGAAGCCTGTGACATCCCCGGAGGGCACTGCCTGACTAAATTAGCATGAGATAACTCTGGACTCTCTTCCAAACATGAAAATACAAGGGAGAGAATTTCATTAAAAGCAGAAGACTAGGTGATCCAAGTTAATCCCCGCCCTAAGCCGCTGTAGACATGCTCAGTGTTTGTGTTCGACTCTCCTCTCGGCGACAGGGTTCACCGGCTCCACTGCCAGCGACGCGAAGGGCCCAACCTGACCTCAGCTGACCAAATCTCTGTTGCATAATAAAGGTAAAATGTGGGTTTGCTGGTGTTAAAACGTGTATTGAGCCTGTTTGTGTGTTACTATATGAAGCAGTGAGATCCCAAGGCCAAAAATAAACAGTTCCGTATTTCGGTCTTTAAATATCTTTTAAATTAGGAAACAGGAAGCTTTAATAGGTAACATGAGTCATTAACCATATGTAGGTGTGTAAACATGGGAATATCTAATGTCAATTCAGTAAGGCCTTATAATGTCATAGGGACATGCTTTCTATTATATCCACAAATATTTGAAAGAACACATTGTAAATATTTAGAATGACGGTACAATTAATAAGATCTGTTCAAAAAGTGCAAGGGCAACCATTTTATCATTTGCCTCTAAAATATTTAATTAGGAGAATAGCTCTAAAAAGAGGTATCAGTGCAGCCCGTTTATGAAATAGGACCAACACATGATCCAAGAATTCAGACTTGGATGCACATCGCAGAGCTCTTCTGCTTCAACCAAGGAAGTACGACGTTTACGGATTCTTTGATGAATAAGTGTTTCTTGTTCGCTATTACACCGTAACGTATATTGTTTTGCTTTGATTTAAAAAATCTTTCGTGTCTTTTGAATACCCACAGTTTATTCATCTGTTGACATTTTGCACACTAAAAGTTACGCCGTGCGCTTGAAAACACTCTGTGCGTGCCCTTGTAAACATTTTTAACTTTGGATTCCTTTCCATAGCCCTTGACCACTGTAAGAGATACAGAGAGATAATATTGCCCTGGATGAGGGACAATGGCCTACTTTGTCGGATTATACTACTTTCTACTACAGACAGCAAAGTACTCAGTGATAAAAATTGTTTGCTAGTCTCTTATACTTTGCATTAGGTTATCTGCCGATGTAACTCGTTCCTAGGAAAGTCCTCTATTTTGAGGACTAATGATTCTGTGTAACATGCCCCTTATTACTTCACTACAGCCTCACAACAATGACTGACGCCAACTGAATACGTAGCGGATGATGGCCAATCCGTCCTATATTTATGGAGACAGAGGCACTCTACCCTTAAGAAGCACCCACAGCAACAGAAGATATGTAATGTCTTCCGAGAAAATAAAGATCTCGAGAGTCAAAAGTTGGGTTTGGAAACTCTCTCAAAGCTGAGGGGGAGGGGCATTTCTTTATTTCCTCTTTTTTTTTTCTTTTTAAGCCTGTGTTTAGTCACTTCTCAGCTGAAATATAAGCCACATTCAGACCGAAGCAATGCACATATGAATACAGGAAACGGTGATGGAATGGACTGGCGTCCTCCCTGCTCTTTTTAAAATCTACCATGGGCATTTTCAGGACGGCTGGTGTGACTCAGTGAAATCTGTGGCCATACAACTGTGCTGTTAATTAGGAAATAGGAAGACTGAAGCCCAAGCTTCAACCTTGCTAGTTTTAAGCTCTAACAAACCAAAATCAATTAACTCAGACATAAAATGTTGACAGCCTTTAAGTCACACAGAGGTTAAATCTAACTTTCTGGTGATTTTGATGTTTTGTTACGAATGCTGGATAAAATCTTAAGAGATTTTGTGGCTATCTGTTTAATTTTTTAAAGCAGTAATTATTAACATGACTCATTATGTGGGTCATGGAATCCTCCAAGAACCGAAAAATAAGATGAATTCCTTCTTCACTGAAAAACCTGCATCTGTGTGAGCCCACGCATGGGCACATTTTTTTGCCTGAGCTTTTAGGAGATTCACATATATTCCCTAAAGACCATCTCTGGACCCTGGGTTAGAAAACACTACAATTTCCACTGATCCTTTGTTCATAAAGGTCAGATTTTAGGCATTGCACTGTGAGCTGTGTGGGAGATCAAGAAATACAGCGTATAGTCCTTGCTGCGGAGAAGAGGACCATGAAGTAGATACAGGTGAAGCTGTAGACACTGTCAATACAACTGCTTGAAAGCATTCCTAGGATGGCAGTTTCCTCGTTTGTGATCTGGAGTCCTGTGACAGGGACCCCAGCACCGGGAGGGAGACAAAAGGAGTGAACAGTGCTTTCTTTGTAAGTGGCAAACCACTGTGCAAATGTTAGTTGTTGGTTTTATGAAGTCAAACTTGCCTTCCTGTTCTGAAAGCCAACCACTGAGTAGTAAAGCAAAAACCCCTACCAGGAAAGTAGAAGTGAAAAGGAGGAGAATTAATCAGAAGCATCCATAATGGTCTTCTTAATGAGGGCAGAAGGTCATTCGGCGGAAAGCATCCAATCAACTGTTCTGAAAGGATTTTTTGAAATGATGATTCTTTAGGGGCACCTGGGTGGCTCAGTGAGTTAGGTGTCTGCCTTCGGCTCAGGTCATGATCCCGGAGTCCAGGGATCAAGTCCCACATTGGGCTCCCTGCTCAGCAGGGAGTCTCCTTCTCCCTCACCCCTCTTGTGCCTTCTCTTACTCTCCAAGTCTTTTAAAAAATAGAATAAAATGATGATTCTTTAAAAAAAAATATAAAGCTGCCAACATAATAAATAAAGAAGCATCTGTCAGGCTGTGTATAATAGCAAAGGGCTCTGACTTACTTAATGCATTCTTCATTTGGTCCATAAGACACATAAATAAAATCAGCTAAAATTAAATAAATATTATAAGTAAAAGATATATAAGATATACTCACTTTTGAAATTCACTTATTTCTCATACATTATATGCTAAAACACCTGTGCCTCCTCTGGCTCTCAAACTTGTATTCTTCTGAAGCTAACATAGCTAAGCTTGAAAATATGATTAACCTGGAGCGTGTCAGCTGCAGGACAGTCAGACAAACCATATTCACTTTCAACTGAAGCCCGCTGAGGATGGCTTTGATGGTGGCTTCTTGTGTCTTCCCTTCCTCTTAGGACACAGCGAGAAGCCACGAGGAAAGCCTGGGCATTGGACAGACCCTATGTGGAATCCCAGCTCTGTTACTTAATGTCTAGGAGGCTGGGCAAGTCACTGCAACTGTAAAAGAAGAGTAACAGTGCCTCTTGTGAGGGCTTCAAAAAAAGTAAATTGGAAAATGAATGTAAAGTGTCTATAACAATGGCCGGTACATAGTAATAGATCAATAAAATGGTTGCTACCATTAATTACCCAGTTCCAATCCCACAGTTTTAGAGCACTACATGTTTCCTAAAACACCCGGCTCCCAGGGGCGCCCCCCGACCCCCAGAGCAACAAACTTAGAACTAAATAAGCACGTGTTATTGTTTCACTCTTACCCCTGAGAAAACCATGGATGAGATCCGTTAATTGATTTGCAAAGTCCCACAGTGGTAGAAGAAGTGGTCCAGTTGAAAACTGACAGTTTTATAACATCTGATATGTCCAGCCAGGAGAACATCCTTTGTTACCAGCATCTATGGGTACAGCGGGGGTAGTTGAGCCCAGCTCTATTCATATCATAAATACTCAACAGAAGGAAAAAGAGAGGAGCTCTCTGGGAAGCGTGAACAAATAATATGGAGACGATCAGTCTCAAGAGAAACTTAAGAGCGTAGGAAAGACAAGGGAGATGAGGCAAAGAGGTTTTTGCTGGCTTCTAAAAGCAACAGCAAGAACAGCCGTGCAAGCAGAAACCTGCACTTATTGAGGTTTACATTTGGACAGACTAGGAGAATGATATTCATGACAACAGCACAACAGTGCGTCAAGGTACACACTGCCCTTTTGTAATCTCCAGAATCTCATGCTATTTTCACTTAACTGCTACAAGGAAAATAAAGCAGGAGACCAAAATCAAAACCCAATGTGCACTCTCTGTCTTTTAAATTCCTGAGGATGGGGCAAGGAAGGAATATGCTAAGGAAAAAGAGAAACGTGTTCTTTATGATTGAGAAGCACTTGTACAGTTCATCCCTGAACAACGCATGGGCTGGGGATGCTGACCAACCATCCAGGTGAAAATCGGCACGGAGCTCTGGACTCCCTGAAAACTTAACTACGCACGGCCTGCTGTCGAGCAGAAGCCTTGCTGGTAACACAGACAGTGAACACATACTCCTTTGCCACCTATATTCTACACTGTATTCCTGCAACAGAGTAAGCTACAGGAGATGTTAGGAAAAGCACAAGGAAAATACACTTACAGCATGGTACTACAGCGAAGAAAGTCTGTGTGTAAAGTGGACCCACACAGTCCAAGTCCGTGCTGCTCGAGGGTCAACAGTACTTACTTGCACCCAGCCATTTCACAAAAGGGTTATGGGTGTCCCAGGACCCAGTAATCAGAGTTGTACAAATGAAAAGAGAGGGCTGCCACCGGGACGGGCACGTGTGGCGTCAGAGGAAAATCTGAGTGTACGTGGTATAACAGAAGAGAGCAATCCACTTTGAAAGAGGCCGGCTATCAGCTAAGACCTAGCGGTAAGCAGTTCCAACTGCTACTGGATGGCCTGGCCCAGTTCTCAATTAGTAATGTCCACCTAACATGCGAGTTCTACGCGGTCCCTTTCTCTTGAGACAATGTGGAGAAGAAACTCTATTGAAGTAGTCGTATCTTATTCCAAGAATGAGTTAATCAGACTGTAGTCTTCTTGGAAAGAATAGAGGAGATTTTAACATAAAAGGGTTCAGCTTGTTTTAAAAAAAAAATATCAAATCCATTAACAGTTTATGAGTATCTTTGAGTTCAAATATTTACTATTGGGTCAAAAGTTCAAATCGCTACACATGATACACTTTTGAAAAAACAGATTGGTTGAATTTTGGACTAGTCGTTCAAACTTAAAGCACGGAGATGACTATAACTATTTAAAATCAATATTGGAATAACATATAAAAATTAAAGAAAGTCATGAACGAAGGCCATGACCATTGTTTTTCCTTGCAGAATTCCCAAAGAGTACTGAATATGCTGGCGACAAGGCCTTATAAATAAATGAATTAAAAACATAAGAATTCTAGTTCCCTCTCCTCTCCTCTTAGCTACACTGTTAATATAAATATAGCTGCAGAATAAAGGATAGTATATTATCTGGTGTGGAGAGATATACTGTCTTCTTAATTCACTTGTGCCTCATCACTCCTGTGTCACAGGGTTTAGCCTCCCCCTCTTGTGGAAATAACATCCTTGTACAGCATCTATCATGCGGTCTTTCTGCATACATGGAGGATACACAGAGTAATGAGTTGATATGAGATATGGAGTAGATCCCATAAGTAAGAGAGGCAGGCTCTCGGATGAATTACGAGGGTTATTCCTTCACAGCTGCAGATAGTTTTCATATTTTGTAAAACAAAACATGATGCAATCTCTCACTAGGCTATTAAAGTGGATTAGGGCCCATCAGCATCCCCAAATGATGACTGTGCGTAAATGTGCAGACACAGACAAACACAGGCATAAACACATACTCCGTCCTGTCTCACCAAAAATCTAGGAAAGATGTTTCAAGCTATGGCTCACATTGAAAACACATGTGTGCAAGTTATACTTCGGAAAAGCATGGTAACTCGCGTCAGGGTAGAAGTTACTTGACCCAGACTAAAAAAGGAATAGCTTCCAAAGTTTTATTTTGTGCTTATAAACAAATTTTCATATTTAATTACTTCAGTAATCCTTACCAGCTACTCTGATTGAATCATGCATTTTATAATGTTAGAGTATCACAAGACCTTAGATGACCTTAGATTAAGAAAAGGGAACTGAGTTTCAGAGAGTTGAAGGTGGAGCCAGAACAGACTAAGGAAAAATTTCTTTCGGACCCGGCACATAATTAATTGCCCATTCCAGCGGCAAGGGGGCAGGGGAGGGTACTGGGGATTTCCAAGGTGAGGCCACTTGACAGCCTCTTGTCCTTGGCCTCCTCCAAAGGAACAGATCTGTTAGAGGAAACTAGTTAATTGAAGTCCATAACGTCTAATGTGATTATTAAAAATAAATAAATAAAACGACACAGGGATCCAAAAGCAAAAATACCGAGTCTTCGAGAGAAGAGCTGAACTCTGCTAGCAAGCTGATGCCCCAGCTGGAAGTAAGGAGTTTTAGGGGCAGCTGCAGTAAGACCCACGGCTCATCTTTGTGTCTTCATTTTCTTCGGTTGCAACAATGGTCTCATGTCTACCCGTATAGACTTCGGAGATTTTTGAAAGGCCAAGACTACATAAATGTTAATTACGACAATCACTACCACTCCATGGTGTGGCTGCTAGCTCAAAAGGCATCTTTGTGTGCAACAGGAAAAGGTGCCTTTTCCTTTTACTCAGTGGAAAACTTTAATTACAATAAAATGTGGATTGTTACAATATGAAGCTCTACTGCAACCTGCTGGAAAATTATCCTAATGAGTATGCAGATCAAAGCTGTCTATAAGAAGGGCACACATGATGGACTTGAACCTACCATACTTTGAAGCTTCCCTGAGCTAATGTTTGGCCTAAACACATCCCGTCTTTGAAGCCTGCGTGTAGAGAGAAATTCACTGACCGACCTGAAATCCAGGGATGGGGGGAGGCGGAGCCTTGCCAACTATCCGCCCTATTGCCCTGAAGTGAGATGAAGGGGACTGGACCTTTTTTTTCCCTCTCTAGAAACTTATGTTGCTTACAACTCAAAATATTCTTCTCTAAAATACAGAGAAATTATTCTATAATTTTTTAAAATTTTATTATTATTATTATTTTTAAAGATTTTATTTATTTATTCATGAAAGACACACACAGAGAAAGGCAGAGACACAGGCAGAGGGAGAAGCAGGCTCCATGTAGGGATCCCGACGTGGGACTAGATCCCGGGTCTCCAGGACCACGCCCTGGGCTGAAGGCGGCGCTAAACTGCTGGGCCACCTGGGCTGCCCTATATAATTTTTTTTTAAAGCGAGTGATAGGAGGTTGTTTCTATGTGTTGGGTATTTTTTTCATCAGATTTTCTAAAATGAATGTTTATTCTCCTCTGTCTTTATAATAAAAGTTTGTTTTTAAGAAATAAAAGAATAGGACCCAGGAGGTTTTGGGGGTTTTATGGCCACTATTCTACTGAGCAATATAGCGTATGTTTTGTCACCCGGCCCCCCTTTGCTGAGTGTGGATAGGCACTTGCATTGCTACAATCCTGGAATCGCATGGGCAGCTGGTAAATCTGCTAGGTTCAGGGAGTCAGTACCTCCATCAGTCCGTGCCCTGAAAACCATGCATAATCTGGAATTGACAACACAACATGGTTAGGAAGATACTGACTTTTCTTAACCAGTCATGGGAGGACAGAGAATAAATACCATTTCTCTATTTCCTTTGAGTCATGGGAGAGCTATTGCCTTCCTTTTAAACTGATTATGCTAAACTACATAGATTTCCATTTAAATCTAAGGTATTTCTGTTGTTACAAAGCCTTACATCCCACACAGCATTTGAGGAATCTTAGATCCTTGACACTCAAAGAATAATCTGTGTATTAGCAGCAACTGGCATCACCTGCAAGTCAAACATATGGAATCTCAGTTTCTACCCCAGACTTCCTGGATCAAAATCCACATTTAACCAAATCCCCGAAGCATGCTTTAGCTCTTTTCTATCTGGGCACTCAACTGCCTACCCCCAGAACCTGTTAACACAGGAAATGATCAAATATAAGGGTGAAGATTGACACTCTTCTCCATCAACATCTGCAAAGTCATGGGGGACATGGCCCGAGGCTCATCAACCAAGGAAGCGACAACATGGAACATTTGTAGGTGGCCATCTGACAAAGGGTCACAGATGATAGGTGTCAGACAGTCACTAGTGTGAAAACAAATGGTTTAGACCCAAATTCTAGTCACCTCTTACTCTGGATAATCTGGCATAATAATAAAGCCCACGATGGACACCTTCCATGTGCCGGGCACCATACAGGCACTTCACATATGCACTGATGCTCGCAGTGCCAGCTAATAGTTTGTATCGCTCCCATTTGATGGCAGAAGAAATGGAGATCGGATGCATTATTGTGCGAACATCATACACCTCGTCATTAGCCTGGGAATTTGTCTACTGTCTGCCCGCTTCAAAGGCAATTCTCTTTCCACTACTCTACACTGCAGCCTTGAAGTTCACGGGAAACACGTGAAACTTAAAAAAAAATTTTTGATGTGGCAATTCTAATAAGAAGTCGGGTTTGCATTTCTAAGTTCAAATGTACAGCTGAAGGCTGAGTCATCTTGTTCTGTGAAATTTAAAAACATATATACACACACACGTACAAGTACACCTCTGCACACATACCCGTGTGTACACAGACACGCACAGAGACACACGCACATACATGCCTGTAAATATACACACACGTCTGCTCCACCTGGGAGACCCTGCTCCGCGAGTGCGTGTTACGCCGTCAGTCTTAGGAGAGTTTGCTACCATCAGAATCCCGTAGTACTTCTAGGAAAGAGGGGAACGTTGTGCAAGTCTCTGCTCCTGAAATGCAGTAATACGCACTCAGCAGCCATGTGTGGAGGAAAGAGAGGAGCTCAGCTAGATGTTCTCTGGACAAAATTCACACTTGTAGAACACATTTTCTTTGGTGGGTGAAGAAGGGACAGCAAGAAGGTATAAAATGCCTTCCTCGTTTTAAAACGCAAACTGTTCTCTTCAGACTACTCACTGTGAATAATGAACCAGGGAATTAAAAGCTTTAAACCTGTTAAAGAAGCAATATTAAGTTTGGAATAAATATAGCTGAAATAATCCAGGCAGTTTTATGACCTTACACCCCAAATAAAGGTGAAATGCTGAATTCTTTCCCTAGAAATAGTGGTAAACACAGCTAACAGATGGAAGAGCTGAATGGAAATTTCAATAAAGAGGGCCACAAAGAAGCATTTGTAAGCTCAGGGGTGCATGCTTTAAAAAAAAACGCTGAAAAATGGAACTTTGTTTTATTTTGATAGAGTGCCAAAACAGTACTGCATTCCTTAAAGAGCTGAATAAAGGATCGAGTTAGACTGGCCTTCTCAACACCTCTCGAAAAGCCCCCTTGGGTCTCATTTTGCTGGGATGACTATTTATATGACAGGTAAGGGAATAATTTTGCTGGATTCAGTTACACTTGGGCCCCTGTGACCCCTGGGTCAAAAGAGCAAAGGCAAAAGTGACAATGTAGATAATTGCCTGTTTAGGATAATGGAATACTGATTGAAGTCAATGATTATAACACCTGAAAGATAAATGAGCTGATGTTAAAGGTTCAGTGGAGATAGCAGACAAGTGGAACAGCAGGCACGCACGAGGGGCGGCCCCGAGCTGTGGAATTCCAGGGGAGGGGCCGGTTTCCTGACCTGGAACCTCCTGCAGCCTGGAGAGTTCCAGCATCTGAGATGGGCCAGTTGGTGAAACACGCCGTCCAACGGAGGGGAGCCCGGAGCCCCAGACCGCGGGATTAGAGTAACATTAGTGGACGTGGCCCTCCAGGAGTTCTCATTGTGGCCTCTGGAGGCTGAGATTCGCCCCAAATCCATTATTTCTGTCTGTCACTGGAGGGAACTTTCCCTTCCTGCCAGCCAGGAAAGAGCCTGCTGACGTCCGCAGGTCAGACCTCCAAGCCCGGCACGGCGGCGGCGGCCGAGTGGGGGGCCAGCAGTCCTGCTCCACTGGCACGACCTGGCCCCTTCGCTTCTCCCTCCCTCTCTCTCTTTCTTTTTCTGAGAATGTTTGTCTGCCTCCCCCCCCTCCACCTCACCCCCGCCGCAGGGCTCCTCCGTCACCTTGCAGAGGCTGGCCCACCCTCCGGGCTCTTCCCGGGACCAGGCCTGTCCAGGGGCTCAAGCAACAAACAGAACCAAAGAGCAAAAACACTCCACTCCTTTTCCACTCCAGGCCAGAGGTGGGTGGCCACAGGCCAGGTGCCCCTGCAGGCGGGCCGGGGGCCGGGGGTTAGGGGTCCAGGGTGCCTGGGGGTGTCTGGGGCTCAGAGGTCCGGGGTGTTTGGGGGGCCAGGTTTCTGGGGGCTCTGGGGGGTCCCGGGCTCTGGGGTCCGGGGGGCCTTCACTGGCAGGTCTGCCTTGTGGTTGACGCCAGGAGCTTCTCTGTCGCAGAGTCCAGACGCTGCCTGGAGGGAGACCTCAGAGATGGGGCTCTCCTTCCCCTCCAGGCCCAAGGCTGTCCCCCTGACCTGGCCCTGGCAACGGTCTCCTGACCAAAGCCTCCGGGGCTGGACGTTTCCCCTTTGCTTCCAGCCGGACCCACTGAGGCCCACAGTCATTTACCTGGTGGGTGCAGGGCCTGAATTCCACCCAGACTTTCTGCCTCCAAATCCTCTTCAAAAGTGACTCAAGGGCCATGAGTGACTTGAGAAGCTTCTAGAGACCGTGACTGTGGAAGGAAACTTTCTGACCCAGCCTCCGATTTTCCAGTGAGAGACCCTGCCTCTGACCCCTGTGGAGACATCCGTCTTCTTCTTGATGAGTGCATGTCTGTGTAAATAGGAATGTCCTTGGACAGGAAATGTCCTGAAAGTGCTCCTTTGTTGCTCTCCCCCCACCGAGAGCCGTATGCAGGCAGCTGAGAGCAGAGCTCAGTATGTGCGCTAATCGGTCCCGCTCACCGAGCGAGGTTAAAGAAAAATGTCACCGGTTGATCCAATTTCTTCCTTCACTTATCGAGGGCCCTGGATGAGTCAAACAGGTCTGTGGATAACTCTCAGACCTGAGACGGCCAGCGCCCCCCGCCAGCCGCGGAGCAGGCTCGGGAGCAACAGGCCAGCAGCCCATCCTCGTGCCGCCGGGCAGGATCCCGACGTCCTCCGACGGGCCCACCGCACAGTCCAGTCCTGAGTCTTCTGGGGACACGTCCCACCAGAGTTCCCTCGGGCCACACAAGTACAGAGGAACTCCGAATATAAAAAGAGAAACACGTTTAATACCGTCTGTCTGTCCACCTGCAGCCTATTGTCCACAGATATGAAAAAATACCTTTGGGTACCTGGATTCGAGGACACATGACTAAGAGTTTCGTTTCTGAATAACCATTTCTCATTTTTTGGGCAAATCACTTCTCTAAGCCCCAGTTTCCTAACCTGCACAGTGATGAAGACGACGAGTAGCACAGAGGTTCTCCCGAGGACCGCATGAGAGCACCTAGCACGGCGGGGACACAAGGAGTGGAGCCCCTGGGCTTGTGTCCGTCGGCCCAGAGGGACGGGGGGACAGTAGGTGCTGCACACCTGCGCGCCAAGCTCCGTCCCTGCAAAGCCCCTCCGTGGCACTAGGAGCCCGTAGCCCTCGGACATAAACCGCTTCCTCCTCCTCCCTGTTCCCTGGCCATGGGGCCGGATGTCCTGGTTAGGGGGCTTCCCCCCTGCAAGGGCTGGGGATGTGGGCGCCAGGCCCGGGGAGTCCTTCTCGGCGCTTCCATGAGGATCCACGCTGTGTAGCTCTCTGTCCCTTCCCAAGCCCCACGTCTCACTCAGGTCACTACAGTAGCTCAAGGGTCTTTGGGGATGTGACTTACAGAAAGACCTTGCCGTCCTGTTTTGCATTATTTTACTCGAGGGTGATTTTTCTTTTGAGCCAGAGGGACTGGATTGCAACCAGAGATTCACAAGTGTAAGGTCCACGGGGAGCCCTGACCTGCGGTAGACGTTATGATGCAGTATCATCTCGCCACATCATTTTTTTCATGTATAACAACCATCCTATCAAGAAACCCAGCTTTACATTTTAAAAACCAGAGCCAGGGTTTTCTTTTGCTGTCATATCCCATGACGCACACAATCGGAGTTTGAGGAATTACCTGCGGGAGGCCAATTTCTCTCCGCAACTGCTGCACCTGATGAAGGCGGACGAAGACCCACGTGTGCTAGAGCTTCGCCAAGCCCAGGAACACGGACTCGCGTGGGAAGACGCAGAGATGAGAGAAGGCCCACCACAGAAAGCTGGCTGGGGAAAGCTCCTGCCAACTACGCAACAGTGAGCAAATGGCCTTTGTTTCAGGAATCGGTGACAGGAACCCCACAAGGGAAGCCCCTGCCCTCCTGGTCCTCCAGGTGTCCCTGCTGCTGACTCAGGGCCCCGTGAGGGGCCGGGGCCGTGAGGGAGCTGCCTTCTGCTCGTTCTCTCTGGTGTGGGCCTCTCATGTGGGGTTTCTCTGAGCTGTGGAATGGCCTCCCGGCCCTTTGCTGCTCAGGCTGCCTCTGGAACCTTCTGACTGCTTCCTTGGTGGCTTCGCTCCGAATCAGCCTCAGGGAGGCTTCAGTCCCCACGTGTGGAGGTCAAGCTCCGGGCCGGGTTCCCTCCGCTGTCCTCCGCTGTCCACCCTTGTTCCCAGGCCGGGCCAGCCCACGTGAGGGACAGGGGCAGCTCTACCACGTGGACTGGACCTCGCTGTACTGTCAGTTTGGAGAATAATGTCCCACTGTGAATATCCTCTGGAATGAACCCTGCTGGCCATAACTTCCTTTCCTTTCAACTTCATACTGAAAGATGAGTCACCAGGTTCCAATATTCTTAATGGTTGTGGAGCCTTTTATAATTTTATAGTATTATAGGAATAATAATTTAGAAGTAGTGCAGTCCTCTCAAACCAACGCCCCTCCTCCCTTGTTTTTGGCAAGAGTTGACTTTCAGAGAATCCCAGCTGTCCTGAAATATTGATGAGCAGTAGAACGGGCTAACTTCAAACACAAACCCCTGTCCCACCCTCACAGCCAAGTTCAACAGACTGCACAGCAACAGGCTGTTGTGCTTGGATCAAAAGGATCTGGGAGTCTGGAGGCAGGCTTGAAATACAACTGATTTTATTACGAGTAAAATTAATTCAATGGAATTCTATTGAAACTGCATGGGGGGAAAGAGAATTTGGCCTGGTTTAGTCCAGACTCACAGAATTCGGTCCAATTCTTTCATTTATTTCCTTACTCTAGCTCAGCCCCAAAGAAATTCCTAGCAAAAAACCTAGTCATATGTACTTAAAAAGCAAGAGGGAAAAACAAAAAATCCAAACCAACCCACCCAAAACGTAGGTGTGTTCTGAGAGTCACTGTTTCTAGATACACATAACCAAATGTAAGAATCTTCCATTCGAGGTTTGTGAGCACTCATTTTTATTCTTAGTTATCCTGAGGAAGGACCGGATAACTTTTTAAAAAGTTATTAGATAACTTTGAAAAAAGACTTGGGATAGAAATACCCCAGGGCTAAATGTCTGATTCTTAAAGCTTACTGATTTTAACTCAGTCTTGGCAAAGAGACATTAGGAATTGCTAGGAAGGAGTGAGTAAGGGTTAAACGGTGACATTACTAAATGCCTACAGTGTGCCAGGGACCATGCACAGCCACATTTTACCTTGCCTAATTCTCAGAACAACACTGAGAGGGAGGCATGACGACTTCCCTGTCAAAAACCGAGATCAGAGAGGTTAAGAAAGTGGCTTGACTGGTCGAAAGACTGGGGACTTGATCACTCAACTCAAAGGATGTTGTGAGCTCAGACACTCCTGACATCCCTTCTGTTGGGAAGCCCTGCCTCTGAGGTTGGGTGGGCTGCTGGTACAGGGGGTAGAGTCTTACTCGACCCTGATATTTTAACCGTAGCTTGTGTGTTCCCCGCAAAACTATACACGTCCTGAGGGTGCTTCTCTCCCTGGGACCTGACCTCATAAATGTCGGACGAATGCTACATATTGCTCAGAAGCCACATGTCCAAAGAATTCAAAGGAGGGGCATAGTTCTCTTACTTTTTGGAGTGTAAAATCTGGATAAAGTCGTGAACTGAAATAATGACATGCATATTGCATAAAGTTAACTTTTCTTTTTTCTTTAAGAAGAGTTGTGACGTTTTACACAGGTAAGGATAAGGCTGTTGGAATAAATACAGCTTTGCTATCTTAAGAAGTTGCAATTGAATTACTACTGAATATACACAAAAGGGAGAAATGTGAAAACATCCGTACCGGCTATCTGATAATGCAGCTCATTCATTCATATTAATGAACTTCAAATATGCACCTGACAAGGACAGAGGCATTCTAGTACTTAGCGACAGAACATATGTTAATATGTTAACATATTAAGGCTAGTGTGGGTGACGGATAAAGTCCTGCCCCTTTCCCCTGGGGCTATGGCCAGCCCAGGATATGTGATAATTGCATAGATGGGCTGGTCTTAAAAAAAAACAAAGACACAAAACCTTTCCAACTTTAGTTGACAACCAGTAAAATATGAGAAGTTAAATCTGCTGTAATAAAAGTCACATTTTGCATGCTACAGGTAGGCTATTTGTGATCACACACAAAAAAAATTCTGAGTGCAACAGTATGTGATCAGAAAAGATCATTTGTAAGTCTTCACAAACCTTCCCCTATTACCGCCTGAGGATGTTCAGTGTTTGCCTGAACTAGGACTATCTGCTGCTGGAAGGAAAACTGGCTAAAGAGGAAAGTGAAGAGGCCAGAGACAGAGGAAAGAGGAGAGTCAGATTACACAGAATTTTAGAGCAGAGACTTTGGGACAGAGATACGGTAGACACAGGGCACGTTAGGGTGGATGGATGAAGAGGAACTTTAACTCACTGCTTTGCAGAAAAGGGCAAGACCACTGTCACTGCTTCTACAAAGTTGAATTTTTGCTTCTTTTGGATGTGACTGACCACACACACAACAAGCTAGTTTTCTTTGCATTGGATTTATCACAGATGTGCCTTTGCAGATCTGAATAATCAATCACTGTAACATATCAATACAAATTAAAATTGTGCAACTAAATTTCAAACATTATAATTCAGAAAGCACACAGAGAGGAAAAGAGTTTCCTAGAGTAGCTTTGATACAGAAGTAATCAGTGTTACAGCATAAATTTTTCTCTAAAAAAAAGCATACAAGATGTCTTAGTCTGACGAGACAAGGATTAAAATAAAAAAATGTGCTAGATAAAGCTGCAGTAATACCTTGACGTCCTAAGAAGTTGACCTATTATTTTCTAGCAGAGACTTGTATTAGCTAAACAGGATTAGAAGTATAATTCATGAAGTTCTTTGGCCATAACAAATCCAGATGGCCTATAATTGAAAAACACGATTAAAAACATGTTTTTATGTGTACTCTTAATAAATCTTTGGAATGAAGTATAAAAAAGTAAAAACAGAGCTATATAGATGGTGGGTTAATAAAAATTCTAATAATTAGCAAGAAAAAGTTGTTTTATCAGATGGAAGACATAGTGTTAAATACAGTTATAACAGGTTGTACTATTAGGCCTCATTTCCCTAAAGATAGTAATTTAACCATCACTATGGCAACTGAATGCCACGACGGTATTTTGTTGAATTCTCTTATTTCTAGATGACAGGACAGAAAAACAAGATTCTCAAACTCTTAAATTAAAAAATGCTTAGTTTTAAGTTTTAAGAATGTAGATAACATCTCATGCTGGAGAAATCAGTTTCTGAGAAAACCGTACAGTAGTATTATAGGGGACAGGGCCTGCACTGGTCCGGGAGACCGGGTAACACTAGACTTTGAGCGACTGCTGTTTGCCCAGGTAACGTGTGCTGCTGGAACAGACAAACCCTGAAATCCCGATATCTTAACACAGCCTTGTCTACCAGGAGGGCATAGTAACCCACAAAGGTACCTTACAATTTTCTACCCATGATAAAACAAAAAGGTAAAATAAATTTTAATATATTAATCTAATATATCCGAAATACTGTCGTTTCACCTGTAATTCACATAAAAATTGAGATGTTTTACATTTTCCTGTCCCTTTGAAATCTAGTATCTAGTTTACATGTACAACAATCTTATTCAGACTCGGCTTGTATCAGGCACAGGCGGCTAGAAGCCACAGTGACTGGATGGCAAAGTCTTAACACGAGAGAATCCCCTCTCCATCCTTGCTGCCTTCGGTTCATCCGAGTATTTAATGCTGCATATTAAATAGAGTCTCCTGTATATTGATCCAGGGACCAACGTCCTTCCATCTTGTGGATCCATCCATCCCCTAGGGGCTCAGAGAGCTTCACTTCTGGTGGGTATCAGGAGAAGAGAAGAAGAAGAAGGCCTTAGAGTGACATGTCATTCAGCTCTGAAATAGTCACTGGCCCCACCCGGATGCAAAGGGAGCATTAGGAGATGCCATTTTGGGCTGAATGGTCATTTTCCAGCAATTACTCAAGAGGAGGAACAGGGATCTACAGAAAACTGGCAGAGTCTAAACCTCCACGTTTTTTTTTGTTTGTTTTCTCTGAAGCAGAACAAAATGTGTGTTAGCTCTATTTTTAAATTCTTGAGGAGCTCCATACTGCTTTCCAGAGTGGCTGCACCGATTTGCATTCCCACCAGCAGTGCATGAGGGTTCCTTATTCTCCACATCCTTGCCAACACCTGTTGTTCTTTTGTTTTTGACTTTAGCCATTTTGAAGTTTCTTCATGTTCCTAACACCACGACTGGCTGGCTTTATCAGAAAGGAGGAGATAAGCACACCGGCTTGGTGTTACATGGTGCAGGGTCAGCAGTCTGGGTGTGGCTGGTTACGGACACGAGCCTTTGCACTATTGGGGAGGAGCCGCAGGTCCATGATGTGAAAGCCACGGAGGTGTGCTGAGCTGTAGGCATCTGAACTACACGCTCGGAGGCTACTTTGTCTGCACTAGTCATCTAGTGAATGTTATGGTCACTATGGCTGAATAACAAATTTCCCCAAAACTTAGTGTCCTAAAACAATAATCTATTATGTTTATGAATTGTTCGGGTCAGCAATTTGGACAGAGTTGTCTGGGGCCTGAGCAGAGACGCCCAGGTTTGAAAGATGGTTCACTCCTGTGTCTGGAGGTCAGTGTTGACTGTTGGCCGTGAGCCCCGGTTCCCTTCTGTGCAGGGCTCCCCGTGTGGACAGACTTGGATTTTCTCATAGGATGGGTGACTGGGTGACAAGAGCATGCATCTCATAACCACGTGTCGGGTCACAAAGGCCCACCCAATGTCCGGGGCAGAAGAAAGAGGCTCCACCTCTTGATAGTGGCGAGGTTCTGGAAGAACATGTGGGACTGAAAATATTGCTATGGCCATTTCTAGAAGTGTAATTGGCTACATTGAGTGACCATGCCGAGCACCTCTGAGCTTCAGAAGGGTTCTGGCCTCTGCTTACCATTCGATATTGAGTCACTCCTATGAAGAGGTGAAAACTTCCCTTGTGAGAAGTGTTCTTAGAAACAAAACTAAATGCCGGTGCTGATGAAGGAAATGAAGAGGTCCAGCAGAGATGGTTCTCAGCCAGAAAGGTTGAACCATTAGATAAAAGAGTGAGATGTTAAATAGAACAGTGGTTAAGGAGAACAATCCACCTGAAACAAATGTGCTGCTATTTCAGCATAAAGTTATATGTTGTCTAAGGGTTTGTAGACTGTGAAGGTCTTGGAAAGTCTGTCTAGTGATGTTCAAGGTCAAACTATTTACCCCCTACAGAATGATGTTATTTCAATAACTCCATGGAAATGGTGAAACAATGAGGCAATAGTACAGTTATATTCAGTTCACCAGAATTCAGTAAATTGCAGCCATCAAGAAGTTGAAAACCATAATTTGGAAAGATGGAAATGAAAAACAGCATCTAGTAGCACAGAACCTGAGCTGAGGGTGAGGAGTGTAAAGAGGGTCTGCCGGGGGCAGGCACCAATACAAATCAGGCTCGGGTGGAGAGCAGGGCACTAGGTTCTGGGAAGCAGAATACAGGGACTCAAGCAGAGGCCCCGTCACACAATCTGCGCACACACAGCAGAGTCCAGAGGAGGACTGTGGGCTCAAGGGCAGGAAGGAGACCTTAGCAGCCCAGGCTCATGGTCCAGGCACTGGGCTTCAGCAAACCAAGTCCTATCCTTCGCCTGCTGGTGAGCGTGCAATTGCTCAGGGGCTGCCAGGAGTGCCGACTGGGCAGTCCTGCGCCTACACGCTGAGCACCCAGAGGCCGAAAGCCTTTAGGTCAGACGCTCAGGGCAAGGCTACTCGCCCTCATGGGAGATTGGTTTTTGGTTGGGAGCGCAAGAGGTCTGGCATCTTCCAAATGAAACATTATATTTGTAAATTATTAAAATTGAGGAAATCCTATCAATAATTTGTGGTATGTTTGTCATTCTGAAAATTATAATTATTTTGGAAAGAATGAAAGAACCACTACTGATTACTAAAAAAAAAAAAATAATAATAATAAATGGAGTCATTTGAGTGTCTTGTTATGATGTGTCAGTTAGAGATACTTTAAGATGTCTTAAATTATGTCATCCGCTCAAGGACCCACAGCAATGTGCAATCCTACAGTTATTCAGGACTCTCCGAATTCATTTGTGTCCAATCCTGCAACCCAGCAAATATAATCCTGCAGTTATTCATGACTCTCCAAATTCATTTGTGTCAAAACAAAACTAAAGTTTCCCAGTTAATAAAAATGGAAGGCTAATAGACTTGAACATTTACTGCATGTTTTTGGGGTATGCCTTAATCTCCTCCTTGGCTAAGTTGCCATCATATAAATCAGGCCCTTAAGTTATCATTGTTATAGTAGCAATAAAAATAATAATAAAAGTACTGTGAGGTCAGAAAATGTCAAGAACAGTCAGAAAAATGAGAGAGACATAAAACAAAGTATAAAAGACTAGCTAGGATTGGAAAAATTCAGGTACTGTACCTCCAAGTGTATTTCAGCAGGAGGTAGCTGCCACTGCTGTTTTATTTAATGAGTCTCCACATAAATCCCAGCTGCTAACCATGTGATAAGTCCATCTCTGCAAACAAGAGACCCCATTCTCTATCGGTGTGCAGTCCTGGCTGCCACTAATGGGAATTTCACTTACAATAAGGGAAAAACCAGATCTTGCAATGCTCCCCTGGATTTGTGTGGGGTTTTTTTGTTTGTTTGTTTGTTTGTTGTTTTAAGCATTTGAATATTAATTTAATTGGTTTGACCCCGTTTGTTTTGCAACAAAATTAATATGTGAAGTTTCTAGATCCAAACACATGAAGAAAGGAAGAGAGCAGACTCTGGATACTCGAAATATTTTTGCCGTGAAGAAGGCAGAAAGATATTTTCCTGAATTACCAAAGAGAGAATTTAGACTATAAAGTAGAACTAAAGCCTAAATAAATTTCCTAAGCTTCTGATAGTGGGCGGACAGAGAAGAGAGAGAGGCTGGTTTGGCATCTTTTTTGTAGGACATGCATACTTTGTCATCTTCTCGACGCCACGGCTTCGGGGGCCGGCCCACCGCCCGCGAGGCAGAGCGTGTGCAGGCCTGGGACGGAGACACACGCGTGGCCCGGGGGGCTCGGCCGGTGGGCACCAGGGCGGCAGGCGGGGGCCCTGGCAGGTGACCTAGCCTGTCTCAGGCGCCCAGATGTCACACTGGGATAGGAATGCCCAGGGGTAGAGCGGGCCCCGAGCAAAGGCTTGGCAGAGCAGCCCGAAGCAGGCACCGAGAGGAAACCGTGAGTCATGAGGCGGGCCCGGGCGGCCGCTACCGAGGCCTGGCAGTCCGCAGGGCGAGCCAGAGTCGGGGGGCGGGGGGCAGGACCCAGAGCGACCGTGCGGGAAAGAAGGGCTCGTCAATGCGCCCATCGGGTGCCGCGGTGCAACGAAGTTACAAAGGAGGACGAGGCGCGGGGAGGGGAGGATCACACGGGTGGGTTTACTTGGGGCTTCCAGGGTGGGTCAGGAGGCCCGCACGGGCTCACTCCCAGGCACGGGGGCTGTGTTGGGCTCCCCTGGCAGAAGCACCTGAGAAGGCTTGAGGGGAACAGTAGAGGGAAGAGGGGGCGGCCGGTGATGCTTGCCCAGCAGCAATGGGAGGGAACAGTAAGGCCTGCAGGTGAGGACACCGTTACTTTGGGGAAGAGAGTAAGAGCTTCCGTCAGAACCCTACAGACCTCTCATTCCAGGTCACACCTCACTCTAGCTGGTTAAGACATAGCAAAGCTCCATTTAGCTCAAATGCTCCGGATATAACTTAGCATTCTATATTTTAGGTCGAATAATTTTAACTCTCAAAAACCATGTTTGATTTAATCAAGTATCTTGGATTTCTGGGCTTTCCTTCATTCACCCTCAATTTGTTAGTGCAATACTGCAACACGATGCTGATGCTAAGCCCCCGGAGTCAGACTCCGCAGATCAAAGGGCATAGGCCCCAACGAGAATGCCCTCACTTCTGAAGACAGCCAGTTCGGGGGTCCCCACGCCACAGTACTTCTCACCAACTGGTTATACATTCAAGGTATTTTCATGACTCCCTTCAGGTTCAAGATTTTGTTAGAATGCCTCACAGAATTCAGGAAAGTGCTAGTCGTATACGCGTAACAAAGGACTTCCTTTGTTATCATCTTGAGAAATCCCTACCTTGGTGTTTGTGTTAGGGCTCCCACCTCCTGAATCCTATGCCCTTCTCTTTCTTGGTTTACTTCCTTGTTTCAGTGGAGTATAACCAATACTTCTCTCAAAAGAGTGCACAGAGGATAATTTCTTTAAAAATGTTGCCTATTTGGGGATCCGTGGGTGGCTCAGTGGTTGAGCATCTGCCTTCAGCCCAGGTCATGATCCCAGGATCCGGGATGGAGTCCCACATCGGGCTCCCTGCATGGAGCCTGCTTCTCCCTCTGCCTGTGTCTCTGCCTCTTTCCATTGTGTGTCTCTCATAAATAAATAAATAAATCTTAAAAAAAAAGTTGCATATTTGGAAATGTCTATAATATTCTGGCCAGATTTAGAAAATCATATCCAAAATTCAGAAGGCTTTGCTTCATTGACTTCTCATGTCAATGTTGGAACATACATACAATGAATGCACTTTTCACTCCTGACTTTACCCTTCATCATTTGTATGAAACCTGTTTGTACTACTGGAGGTTTTAGGATTTTCTCTGTGATCCCAGTGTTGAACATTTGCAGTAATGGTCTTGGTGTGAGGTCTTTCCTCGTTCATTAACCCAGACATTCACACAGCTTTTGCTCTCTCAAGATTCATATGCTTTAGTTCCGGGAAACTTTCTTCAAATAGTCATTTGATGATTTCCTTCTATTTTCAATCTTTTCTCAGCTTGAAATTCTTTTTTTTTTTTTAGAAGATTTTATTTATTTGTGTGTGTGTGTGAAAGAGAGAGAGAGCACTAGCAGGGGGAGGAGCACAGACAGAGGAAGAAGCAGACTCCCTGCAGGAAGTCCATTGTGGGGTTCGATCCCAGGACCCTGAGATCATGACCTGAGCTGAAGGCAGACGCTTAACCTACTGAGCCACTCAGGTGCCCTGCTCAGTTTGAAATTCTTATTAGATACTTTCACTTTTCAGTATATCCTCTAGTTCTCATGTTTAAAATCTTTGTGTTGGTATGTACTAGAGCTTGGTTCTTGGTCCCCTTTCTTTCTGCTCATTCTAATAGTGATTTCATCCAGTCTCAACAAATGACTTCTTGATGTTACCTTGGGGTACTATGGGACATTTTCTTGGGCCATTATAAATTCCCAAATGCCCCATCTTCTTTGGTAGTCTCAGAACCCATGATAACATGACTATAAGTTTGTGATGCACTTCTCTACTCTAGAATGAGTTTAGGAATCTACGGGGTTGTTGTTGGGGTATACATATGGGTTAAGGTGAATGAGCCTAAGAGCTCCAGAGGCTTTCAGGACTGTTACAAGAAATTCTTATGGATTTTCTTATACCCTTCAACTCTCTATAAAATATATCTCAAAAAATTTTTAAAGATTTTATTTATTTATTCATGAGAGACACAGACAGAGAGAGAGAGAGTCAAAGACACAGGCAGAGGGAGAAGCAGGCTCCATGTAGGGAGCCTGATGTGAGTCTCGATCCTGGGACTCCAGGATCACGCCCTGGGCTGAAGGCAGACGCTCAACCACTGAGCCACCCAGGGATCCCCAAATACATCTCAATTTAATTGATAAATTCCTACGTTCCTATAGAGCAGCAGGTCTGAAATCAGCATGGGAAACCATAAATGACCTCTTTCCAGAAGTTCAAGAAATGAGAGCTTCATGTATGCCTTAGATGTCCATTTACTTGATGAGCCTGTCCTTGTGTGTTAAGTGAATGTAGCCAACTCCGGGAAACTTGGATGCTTCTAAACCAACCCAGGTGAAGGCTAAGGTATTCCACATGCAGAGGTGATAGATGCAGTATATTGTGAAGGCAGCTAATCTTCCTCTTTTAAAATGCCAAAGGAAGTTAAAAGCCCTTTGGGGGATAATTACTATCCTTTCCCTTCCTGCACTGTAATTTTATGGTCACCTGGAATTGTGGGTACTCATTTTGCTTAGTATTCCTCAACATACGCAAATTCTCTGCCCCAAGGCTGAGAGCTTTTCCCAAATGTTCAAGACTTAACAGAAAGTTTGACAGTTCAGGGCCAAAAATGCAGAGATGTTTGTACGCAGCTTAAAGCAGAGTGTACCTGGGTCTCCCAGGAGCTGAAAGTGAAGTGATGGAAAGGGCTGCGTATGCTTATGTGGGAATGACTTACTTTTAAACGGACAGATGGAGAAAAATACTGCAAAACCAGAGGATGGGGAAATGAACACTGCCCCACGAGGGCATGTTTTCATGAGAAAGAAAATGAAACAAAACCAACAAAGAATGGTGTTTAGATCTACACGAGAAGGTTATTCTAATCTCCTGAAGTCAATTTCCAAGCCACTTTTCCAGTGCCATAACCAACACCTAGTAAGTTCTTTCTTCTTTTATGATATACCCATGGAGAGTCCCACAGTGAAATAACTACATTCCAAATCCTATTTCTTTATACCTACTCTACGCTATAGGTTTCTAAATCTAAGATAGTCCCTAAGAAGCCAGTTTATTGAGAAGAAGAAAAACAAAAAAACCTGGAAAAGTGTAGCATCACTCAGGTAGTACAAATATGTGGATAAACATAGATACATGTATAGCAGCAAAAATCACAGGGAAAGGAAATTGTGGCATTTTATGGAGAGCTCAGGTTTTGGTGGTTGAAACCATGGAATTGCCAGTTATGATGTTTTATGCCTAAGGTCAGGGTTAGAGGTAAGCTACTGGAAATATACTGGCCTTGGGAGAGCTTGTCCTCAGCTTGACTTCATGAAAAAGTAGAGTTTAGTTGTCTCAGGATAAAAAAAGGATTAAATATAATTTTCACAGCTTCCCATCAACTCTGAATATTAATAATAGTACCCAAATAATTTTACAGATTAAGAACTCTATGTATTTAGTGAAAGGACTTTCATAATATGTGTATTATATATGACATACTTGACATTCTTATCAAAGGGAGATAAAATCCTTTGAAAATAAGGTAGAAATGTCCCATTCCAGACCAAATGTATTCAGATGTTAATAATATCCTAACTGTTCTAAGTGAATGTATTTTTATACAAAGATTTCTATATGCTGTCAAAGACTCTGAAGAAGTGATTTTTTTTTAAATAAGATTTATTCACCTACTTTAGAGAAAGAGAGTACACGGAGGGGCAGGAGAGGGAGAAAGAGAGAAGACACCCCTCTGAGCACAGAGCATGATGAGAAGCTTGAACCCATGACCCATGAAATCATGATCTGAACAAAAATCAAGAGTTGGATGCCTAACCAACTGAGCCACCCAGGCTCCCCTGACTTTTTTGTTTTTGTTTTTAAAGGAACTCTCAGCTATACCTAAAACCCATGAGGTATCAGAATTACACAAATGCATACAAAGTCAGTCTAACTGCTTAAATGACCATGTTGAATTGAACTACTGATTTTCCTTCCCAATATTCCAAACTCTTTTTCGATATCTATCTATCTATCTATCTATCTATCTATCTATCTATCTATCTATCTAATCTTTGAAATCAGCAACTAGAAAAACAATCTAGGTAATAGAGTTCCTCATATTAAAAGCTGAAAGAAAAACTTTCAGACTTAAAATTTAAAATTTTTAGATTTAAAATTAATAATCACACAGTGACAAATTTTGGACAAATTAGTAGAAATTATGCCTTGAATTCAAATAAAATTTGGAGATGAATTATTTCTAAATTTGAAGTCCACATGAAATGTACCAATAGTAGAATGGGTTTTGCAATATAAAGGACATGTAAATAGATGTTCTTTTCTGAAAACAGTTCATTTGCATGAAAATAGTCATTCACATTTTATTACACTCAAGTTAAAAAGCTCTTTGATTTGGGATGCCTGAGGGACTCAGTGGTTGATCCTGGGGGTCCTGAGATTGAGTCCCACTGGGAGCCTGCTTCTCCAGCGGCCAGTGTGTCTCTGCCTCTCTGGGTCTCTTAAGAATAAATCAATAAAATCTTAAAAAAAAAAAAAAAAAAGCTCTCTGATTTAAAGATATGCAAGAAACATTGTAACATGACCCTAGAGAAGCACTCCTATGAGTTTTGATAATTTATCATAAACATACATACTCTGTATTCACAGTGACCCTCTTTCCAATGGCTGGTGGAGCCAAGGGGTGGGAAGAAGGTAGGGCCTGGCCTGTTCCCTTTTTTCTTTATCACATCAGCAGAATGTCTGGAGCCAGTAAGTGGTAACCAAGGCTGGGACCTAAGAATGAGTCTTATTTATTATGAGTATATGCGCAGGGGTGCGTGTACACCTCTTCGCTAATTACCACAGGACCCAAGAGGGCTCTGCAGCCAGGAACCATGGGGAGGGCCCCGAGGACAGATCCCAGCAATGGTACCTCCAGAAGTCCACCCACCTTCAAATTTTCTCCTTGAGGCTTACAGTGAACTGGGGTCCCTCTATCTTAATTTAGGAAGATTCGTAGAATATCTTCTACATATACAGAATATATAAAACTTGTTATTTTTCACTAAGATAGTACTCCAAAAAATAGGATGAAAAAGCTGGTTCGGGTTATAGACTATACTCTTACCATGTGTATTTCAAATCACTTGGGGTGCTTTAAAAAAATACAAATTCTTCTCCTGCAGATTGCAATTAGGAAAGATGGTGAGGGGTCTGGTAATTCTACTCTTATAAAGCTCCCCAAGTGCTCTTAATGATTAAGCCATGAATGGAATCTCAAATTTGATGCTGTTTAGGAAATTTTCCTTGGGATACTAACTTCTCAAATCATAACCCTCAAATTTTAGGTAAATTTGGAATATTGAATGACTACGTATATATCTGCTCCTTTAGCAACATAAAAATTCACTGATTTACCTCATTTCAAATAAAAATAACAAGCACAAGATATAGATTTCCTGTATTTTCCATTGTTTCAGTAGCAAGAAAATTGAGGAAACAAAGAATAAGATTTTTCCCTTCTTCAGTACCTATCAAGGAGCTCATTCCTCAAACTGTTGTGATTTTTACTCATTTAATATGTTCATAGGGGTTCTTTTCCCATTCATTAATAAAAAGACAGAGAGAAGTTATTTTGCTTCCCTTGAGACACGTTTATTCAAATGGCTCAAGAAAGTGAACGGAATGGTGTTATTGTACCCACATCACATGACTACTAGATGATAATTCTGTTGTGCTGAGGATTCTTTAAATTATAGATGGCATGACAAGAGCACAGGGGTTCTTGCTAAAAAGAATTCTCTCATCTTCCTCTTTAGGTAATAAATATGCCAGACTTGCTTCTATCTTTTAAAGATTTTATTTATTTATTTATTTATTTATTTATTTATTTATTTATTTGAGAGAGAGAGAGAGAGAGAGAATGCGAGCAGGGGGAGGGGAAGAGGGAGACAGAGAGAGAGAGAGAGAGAATCTCAAGAAGACTCCCTGCTGAGCACAGAGCCCAACTTGGGGTTCAATCTCACTACCTCGAGACCGTGACCTGAGCCAAAATCAAGAGTCGGAAGCCTAGCCGACTGAGCCACTCCAGTGCCCCTAAATTTGTTTCTGTCTATGCCCGTTTTCTATGATTTGGAAAGCTCCTCCTCAAGAAGCACGTTGTGATGCTCTGATTTGTGTGATGCAAAACACAGAGGCAGTGTATGTCGACACCATCATTACCATCAACCTCATAGATACTAACATTTTAAAATATTCACAGTTTCACGTACTTTATATTATATGTAATCCCCTATCAGAGTCCTATGAGGGAAGGACTATTATTATGGTCATTTTTCAAATGGAGAAACTGAAGCACAAAGAACTTGAGAGACCCACCCAATATCTCACAGCTAGGAAGTGACAAAGCCGGTACCTGAACCCAGAAGGTCTGACTCTGAACTGATGCCGTGGAGTCACGCTCGACAGGACATCTTGCACAGAGAACACAAGGTGCGCCGAGCATTGGAGTTCCCAATGAGTGCTGCCTCCAGTCGCCCTCTATAATATAGACCCCGTACCTTTGGGGGTCTACCAGGACGGGCTTGGGAACCTGTCAAAATCCACGTTCTTTGATGACAGGCAGGGCACTGTGGATTTCTCTTACAACTTTATCTCCGCCTGACTCATTTTGGGGTATCGATGCCAGGAGTGTCACATAGTTATTTCCTGGTTTTACATACTCAAAAGTACTCCTGGAAAACTCTGTTCTGCAATTCTTTTACAAAGAAGTCAGAGGACACAAAGTTTTCACACTTTCTCAGTTTTGGTTTCCATCTCAACTTATGCCACTCGAGAAAAGCACTCATTCGATATCAGAGTTTAGAAATGTCATCAACTATGATGGCATAGTTGAAGGAGGCCAATCTTTTCCAAATTCTGATTTGGGAGATACAGCAATCACACACACACACACACACACACACACACACACACACACACACACACATCCCTAAAGGGAGAAGTTTTAAAATCGAAAATGCAACTCCATACAACTATGTTATAATTTTAAAATCTCTGACTGTAATAGATAATTTTGAAAGAAAGTAGATTTTAAAGGATATATTAAGTAAACCTTCCTGTACTCAGTTCTTCTCAGGTAAGAGCCCAACCTGTAGAACCACTGAGTCTTGTGCAAACCTTTTGCGTGGGAGGTTCTGGAACAGCACCAGGCTTTCTGGGAGCTGGTATGTGAGTGAGGAACATGGGGAGGGGAGTAACGAGAGTCTCTTTTTAATCAGAAGGGCTTTATAATTCTCCCTGCAGCCAGCAACCCACTGAATCTTCAAGAGAAAGCATTCCTCCTCTTGGTGTATTACGTGTTTGGGAGTCCTCCAAGTGAATGTCCCTTAAATGTCAAACAGAACCAGGGACTATAAAGTTCTGTTTTGCCAGCGCCTTCCTTGCAACCAGATCCCACTTTTTGGTTTTGGCACCATATACCTTGGAGAGTAAGAGACAGGTTTGTTGACACCTACACTGGGGGTGTGAACTGCAGGCTATGACACATCGATGGCAGCACAAACCTGCATTTTGCTTGCTTCAAAACATGCTTCTTACTTATGGGAAGTAGCCATATAAATTTAGTAAGGCAGGAAGCGGGACACAAATAACATAGAAACTCCCAAGTTTACTTCTGTCTCATGTATGGTGTTCTAGGCCCAGTCTTCATGAGCCAGTAAAGAGGCATTTCAATCACCACTACTTATTTTTAAATACAAACTTTCTAAACCTTTACTCCTAACAATCCCCAGGATATCATTTAGCCCAAAGATGAGTGAGGGAAGGGCCTCAGAGCCGAGGGGCTGGAACTAAGGAGGAGAACGAATGGGCAAATGGAAGCGATCAAGGGTGGGCTCCTTACATTCGGTCCGGGTCCAGAGCTTCCCACTGCCAGAAGAGTCAGCCATCCCTTCCTTCTTGCCCTCAAATTCAGAGAATAAAACATAGGTTCTCTTTAAAATATCAAATTGCTCAGGATTTAATTTCCAGCGACACAAGTGAGTGACCTTGACGTGTTGGACCAGACGGCATGTGCTGATAAGCCAAAGCTTTAGCAAGGTAATGTCTTTTAACAAAGGATGAAGTGTCACACAGTCCAGATGCACTTAACCTAAGCACCTCTGGTTCAGTTTCCATCTTCAAACTGTGATATTTCTGATGGCAATGCAGGGAAACTACCATCAGGAGAATTTTCACTTTAAGTTGGAAGGTCTTCATTACTGTCAAAGTAGGCTGAGGAGAACAAGAAAATAGAGCTCTGGTTCTCCTCATATTTGGTCCATTTTAGAATAAAGAGATCTCACGTGACCCTAACATGGAAGGGAAAAGGATCACGAGGGAGGAAAGTCCAGAGAAATTGCCTGAGGGGCTTGGGAGTGAGGGAGAATTAAAGCTGGAGAGAGACTCTGGAGAAACCAATTCGCGGATACATGCAGAATGAATCAAGCTGTCCCTTATCGTCACCATACAACCGATTTCAGAGTTACATCCTACTAAGCAAACCCCATGGACTTCATTCCTAGATACAATAGTTTGGGGACTCCCTTTTTGAATAGAGAAGAAGATCCACCCACAACCTCAAATACCTCCCACACGTTGATACCATTTAGAGATTTATTCGAATTAACAAACTCTGCAAGGGTTAAGCTAATAGATCATTCACACCTTGGTGTTGATTTTTCTTTAATAATTAAAATCACAACGAGGTAAGACAGTCCCAGTGATTCAGAGCCTTGCTGTGTGGAAGGAGTAGGAGGTCAGGGGAATGCAGTAGGACGGTCACGTTTCCACCTGCTCAGAGCTGGCCTTTCACCTCTCTCCCTTTGGCTGTGGGGCCCTCCCTCCCTTCCTTCTTAATGAGGCCTGCTTGACGACACCCATATGGAGGCTGACTTTTGGAAACTGTTCCTCCTGAACAACAGAGGCTCCTAACTAGGTTCGAAGTAAATGAGGTCTGGCTTAAGTACTATGATATATGGAAACGAAGAGACTTCTGATTCTGAGAACTCTGGGACTGAATCGTAGCAACTCGACTTGCCATTTACATTGATACTCATAAAAGTGTGGTTCACTCATTTGTAAAAAGCGGATAATCTGTCCAGTGGGTCCTAGAGGGGCCACCGTGAGGCCAAATGGCTATGGCATCTGTAAAGGGTCAGCACCATGTGCCCATGGCTCCTACTGAAGTTCATCTCCTTCTACTACAGCACGTTAATCATCAGCCCTTGAGGGCCTGGGTAAAGGCAGCCGCAGCCTTGTCCACTCAGCTGCACCACCTGGATGCCACTTTGCATCTGAATGCACAGCCCTGGGCTTGGGCCTCCAAGCACAGAGTCACAGCAGAAGATGGGGCGTATGGGAGCAAGCTCTGGGTGACAACTTCTGTGGGAGGGAGCTCTCGAGATGGGTAATTCCTGCAAGGTCACGTCCTGGTTTAGGGCTGTGCCTCTGACAGGTCTGGGCAGTAGGCAACCACCACCTCGTTCCTGTCCCTGGAAACATATGCTCCAGGGCCACAGTCAACTTCCAGGCACTCTTTAGAGCACAGTCCCGACCACGAGATCCCACAGTCTGCATAGCCTGCCCTAAGCTCAGAAACCCAAGTTCTCTGTAAAATTTATTTCCTCGTGCTTCAGGACCCATCTTAAAAATCACCTTTCAGAAGAAGGAAATATGCTTTCTGTGAAGAAGCTAATAAGCCTGGTGGCCTTTACGGAGGACACAATTCTCCATTTCCGGTTTGCTCCTCTGTGCTTACCGAGCGTGTGCAAGCCATGCTGGCTGCGTGGAGGAGGATGGTCCCCGGTCGGAGAACACTAAGTACGGAGATCATTGTCGCTGTTGTCGCGCAGGTTGCGATCCTGGTGGCTACTGAGTAGATGAGCAATTAGTTAACCGTTTTGTTGGACCATGCATATCAGAGATGCGCACCCTTTGAACCGAACCTCAGCGCAGCAGTAAAGGTTTAGAGCTATGCACAGCTGCCCAGCTGCAGGGCAGGCGACCCGCAACATTTTCCATGCAGAACCCACTCGCATGATGCATCCCCACCCCATGTTGCTCCTGTGGGCGACGCAGGGCAGATGGAGCCGATGCTTGCGCGGGACCCGTCCCGGGGCTTACTTCAGGAAGCCGTGGCAGGGAGCGCACCTGAGATGAGGCCCGCGTTTCTCTCAGACTGTGCTTACGGGCGCAGGGAGCCACGGTGGGAGGAACAGGCCGGGCTGCCAGCCACTTGCTGTAGTAGCGCTTGATTTTACCGGCTCTCCAGAGCGGACGGTGGAGGGCCAGAGTATTTTTAGCTGGTTGAGGTTTTCAGCGTGCTTACCTACATCTCAGAGAAAGCACCTCAGGTGAAGCTGCCCCCTCCTCACATCTAAGTGACACCGAGGACCCCACGGCTGACCCGAAAAAGCAAGGTCTCAGGCACTGCTGGTAACAGGCTTCAGATCGGGACATTTACCCCACCGTGTTCAACAGGCCCACATCTGCCTCAACAGAAAAACTGAGATGTGAGGAAAGTGAGAAAAAAAAAATCGCAACAATTTCACTCGGTGATTCCAATGCAAAAAAACCCAACCCAACCCAAACCAAACCAAAAACCCCCGCTTCCCAAAATACTGTGACGGAAGCACAAGTCCTCCTCCGAGAACCTGACCCGCGCGAGCCGTGGCGGCCTCTTCCTGGCGTCCAGGTAGCGGGACGCCAGGTAGCGCGGGGCCTTGTAGACAGTCGGTGTTCAGCCAACGTTACTTGACTTGAACTGAAGGACAAGACAGAGTTCTGTGAGATTAAACGGAAAAAAAGAAAGTTTCTACAAAGCCAGCATTTTCTGTAATAGGCATATCTCAAACTAATAGGCAGGAAGTATATTAAAAAAAAATGTTTTTGCTTTAGGTCTAAAAGATTTTCCTTTCCAACTATAAAACAGCTGAAATCATGTATCCTCAGCCCAATGTAATTTCACGCCTAATTTATGGAAACAGAATACGGCAGGCCTCTGAAGGCCGAGGGCAGGCGGAGGGAGAGCTAGGGTGACACGGGCGCGGGGACCTGCTGCTCTGCTGTGGGAGAGGCCCGGCCTCCTGCCCTCCCGCGCCGCGGCCAGAAAGGGCGCAGCCAAACATGTGCTGGGGGGGGGCCTCGGCTCAATGAACTTACTGTTACCTTTTTCCCCCCTAACATAAGTCTTCTTTTTCCTGATACTGTCTGAATGTGAAACATCTAATTTAATCCGTCGGAGGGCCAGTCTTCTTTTTATTTCCTGTCTGTACTGAAGCCGTCGCCTGTTTCAATTACGACTTTCTCCAGCTCCTACATTTCTTGGGCTCCAGCTGGCTCAAAGTGCACTTCCTTGGAAGGTAAAATGCACTAACTGTGCTGATCGGAGACTGATAGCTGGAGAGCCACAATATTTAATAGCTGCACTGATAAGGAGGTTTAAAAAAATCCATTTTTGAGCCTAAACAAAAGGATATTATGTAGCTGTATGTTCAATTAAGATCTAGTTAAATTCTTTTTTCCCATTATGTGGAACTTCATGCAGGCAGCCGACATAATTCATAGTGTTATGGCAAATTTCATCGGCACTGTATGTTTGAGAAATGTTTCCCTCCTGCTTTTCAGTTAGTTACTGCTGATCTGGGACCAGCTTGGTGCAATTATTTCAAAGAACAGAACTGTGGGATTGATACGGCATTCTTGCAAAACCTTGGCTGGCTAAAAATAAGACTGTTTTGTAGTCGTGAAGGCAAAAAACGTCTCTGGGCTGTAAACACCAGTCAACGTATTTCTTTTCTGCTTTATGAAAACCACAGTTTTTTGTTTTTTTTTTTCTTTTTTCCGTCCCTCCTTACTCAGAGTGGCGTTTAATTACAGTTTAATCTCTTTCAGTGAGGAGCGCTGGAGACCCTGTTGTTCAACCACAGTATTATCAAGGCTACAGCTACAATTTACGGCAAAAAGTAGAGGCTCCCCTTACAAAATCGAAAATCCGCTCCCACTAAATAAATAAATAAATAAATAAATAAATAAATAAATAAATAAATAAAATAGTTACTTTATTACTGACTCACATTGCAAATTTTTATGAGGCCCTAGAGATGCCAGCCCAATAATTAAAGAAATACCTGAGAGGTGTTGATCAACACTTACCCTGTTTAACTCTGCTGGGTCAATAAATCTGAAGGAAAACTTTCAAGTTAACAAGATTGTTTGGGCCTCCAGTTGCTGAAAGTATTCGGTTACACTGAGGGGAAATGAGGTGGGAGAGGGTGGAGGAGAGGTTCAGAAGTAAAACACCCCAACTCTCCACACTCGAGGTACAGGAAGTATACAGTAGAGTTGGCTGCAATTGAAGGAGTGAATACAGTCACTAAATTATTTGTGCTGATCTGAGCTCACAGGTGTCACTGAGCGTCTGATTTTTAGTACGCATATTCAGAGAGTTGCTATGATCCTGGCGGTTTCTGTAAGCGTAACCTGGCCCTTCACCAGGACAGGACAGATGACAGGGAGAAGGCCACCACTCAAGTTTGAGATGAAATCTGAGCCAGTGTCAACTGTATCCTTCACCGTCTTAATGCTTTAAGTGATCAGTTTGATTCATAAATTCGTTTTTCTCTAAGAAGCTGGAGCAGTAAGAACTTGCTCGGAGCCTGCCGGAGCAAGCCAGCTCCTTGGAGGGCCTCCTTTCACACACTGCCGTGGTTCTAACAGAAGCCGTTCTCGGCCCACGCCCTCAGGTGGGCTGTGCCCAGGCAGGGCCTCCGGCCTGTGCGTCCACCTTAACCACCAGCACTGGGGCCTCTGCCACCCATGCTTCCACTGCCGCTCTGCTTTTCTCTGGTCCTTCTGGAATTCTGTGCACAGTCCTGCTCTTTGCTAACTGCCAGTGAAGCAGAACTTCAGCGCTTGATTCAGCGTATTGATTACACCGTGCTGACTAGTTCTCCTGCCACCAAAGAACACACATATCTCTCACATACTTTCATTTGAAATGACAGAAATTCATAATACGCTACACGTGGCCCAAAAAAGAAGCCAATAAACCGAAAATTCTGAAGACCTATTAGAAATGTGCTTATAATCCTTATAAATAGACATTTGCATGTGACAGAAATCTGTTCATTCTCTTTTATGTTTTTCTAAAACACTTCAGCAGCATATGCTCATTTTCACTGGCCGCTGAAATATATTGCTATTGATATTTTCTAGGCTGAAGTCATTTCTGCCAAGCTTTAAGATATAGAATCTAGGATATCAGTGGAATATTTTACTAAGTGCTTCAACAAATTAAAGTTTTTGTTTCAGAAAAAAAAAATAATATTGGCCTCCCAGTATCCTAGAGCTGTCCCTCTAAAGAAGTAGATGGCTTTCTGTTTCAAAGGGAAATTTACTCAGACATCGTACTGTCCGTAAGAGTGTCAACTCTCCTACCTGTTTTCTCTCATTTATGGAACTGATAGGTCTCTCTTCTGTCACACAGAACTTGTAGTTCTATCTTTATTTTCTTGGATTTCTATAAGGTAACTTGGATTGTTTTTTTTTTGAGATGGTTCAATGTTAAGCTATCTGATTTAATTAAGTACAGTAGACCCTTGAACAACACGGGTTTGAACTGCGCAGGCCCACTTATATGTGAGTTTTTTTCAATAAACACAGTATAGTACTATAAGTGTATTTTCTCTCTCTTATGGTTTTCTTAACATTTTCTTTTTTCTGGCTTACTTTATTATAAGAATATTATGTATAATATATATATAACATATAAAATATGTGTTAATTGACTATTTATGTTCTTGGTAAGGTTTCCAGTCACTTGGAAACCAGTGGGCTATTAGTTAAGGTTTTAAGTAGTCAAAAACTATATGCCATTTTTGACTGTCTGAGGTGTTGGCACCCCTAACCTCCATGTTGTTCAAGGATCAACTATGCTGATACAAGAAGTGGTCTAACCCATATATTTTATCTTTATTTTTGTTCTATGTGCATTTAAATATTATAAAATGTATTTTGTTTTCTAAGTGGGGGAGCACATATTATTAAAAATCTATTGAAAACATCCACATACATGCCATTTTATAAGGCTGCACTGCTCTAATGTAGTTGCATCAACATTCTGCTAGTACAGGGCCACCGTTCTCAAAGTATGATCCAGGGAACCCTGGAAGTCCCTGGGATCCCTTTATTTGGCCTTGAGGGCAAAATTATTTTTCTAATAATACATTTTTATTATTTATTTCTATCATTTCCCTACCATGTTATTTTTTAAAGAATTAATAAATGTCTAACTATCACAATTTTATTTTCTAACATGGTAAATGTTGGTAGACATAACCCACAGAAGCAAAAATAGCTTGAGGTCCTCAATAATTTTTAAGATTGTAAAGAAAGAGGGTGGGGTTCTGAGACAAAAAAAGTTTGAGAAAGTCTGACATAGAATATTTAGATTGTTTCCCATTTGGGGCTACTGCATTATGGAGCTTCAATTTATATGGAAATGTGGATTTCTACATGTAATTTTGGTCTGTACTTAAAAATGTATCTAGATAACCAACCTCACTCCAAGTCCATATTAGTTAGTCCCTTCTTTTGAAGATGTATTTAACTATTCAAAAATCAACATGAGAAGCTGGAAGAGAGTTATTCCCACTTTACAAAATAGATCCTGGACTTGCTATAGCTATTTAAGATACTGAATATGACTAAAAGTTCTTAGCAATTTAAAACTCTGTTCTTATAAATTGAAACTTTAGTTTTGGATTCAAGAGGTAGATTCCTTTGGATTACAGTATATGTCGTCAGGGTAAACCAACTCAGAAAAAGTCTTTTTAGTTTCAGCATGGGCACTCCATCCATTGTTAAAAGAAACTATGTGTGCATATACTATCTAATTGAGACCTGAGTCCAGTAGGCCCATTTGTAACTTATCATATTAAACCTTTGGAAATTCTGTATCTAACCCTATCAATTTTATGTTTTTGGTACCAAAGCCTTCTGCTATTATAGCCATTAATTTGACAGCGATATATAACAAATTTGAATTTGCCTTGGTGAAAATTTGGGTATTCTTA
Organism: Vulpes vulpes; assembly: GCF_048418805.1. Taxonomy (NCBI): domain Eukaryota; kingdom Metazoa; phylum Chordata; class Mammalia; order Carnivora; family Canidae; genus Vulpes; species Vulpes vulpes. The sequence continues at coordinate 99,009,599 of NC_132791.1, read as the reverse complement.
CATCTTAAAACAGGAAAAGGCTCTGCTGATATTTTCACACACTGGTATCTATAATTGAAGCATAGGGTCTTATTTAAGCAACAGTGATCTTTCAAAAACAGAACCATAAACATCGCCCACATTCACAAATCATCTAATGATTCTCCCTTAGAGTTGACAGCCAATGTTCAGTCTCTATGCACCTGTCAGGATTAGGACAAAAGACAGCTCATTGTTCGGTCCCTGGGGTTTTGTCAATTACTGATATTCAGTCATGATTTTATAAATATAATCTGTGTATTTGGTCTTCATTTAGACCAGTGAACCTCAGTATTGGGTGGGGGTAGAAGGCAGCAGAGGCAATTTGTTTGCTGTGGAAAAGCATTTTTAGCATTGTCATTATTTTGTTTTAGTCACAATATCTTTAAAATTCAAAGAACAGATTAGAGGAAATGGGATTTATTAACAAGGATCTTGTGCTTACAATGACAGATTTTTGATCTCCTATACAATTCCTTCCTTCTGCAATGTAAATCAAAGGGTAGAACAATGGACTGTGAACCCTGTGAAAGTAGGAACCTGTCTTCACAATGACCTAATATGAACTCCTTTACAATTCACTGAAAGAATCTATGGATGAAAGAATGAATTTCTAAAACTCATTCTAGTTTTTAACAAAGACACCAAAGCAAATTTTTAGCAAAGGCAGCAAAGAAATTCATTTTTTTTAAGATTTTATTTATTTATTCATGAGAGACAGAGAGAGAGAGGCGGAGACACAGGCAGGAGAAGCAGACTCCCCACAAGGAGCCCCAAGTGGGACTCGATTCCAGGAGCCCGGGATGATGCCTTGAGCTGAAGGCAGGTGCTCAGCTGCTGAACAGCCCTGGTGTCCCAGTACCAAAGCAATTCAATGGGAGAAAGGAAGATGTTTTCAACAGAGTTCTAGAGCAACCAGATATGCATCTGTAAAAGAATGAATCTACACTCCTACCTCACACCATATACAAAATTACCTAAATATGAAAGCTATAACTGCAAAGCTTCTTGAGAAATCATCATGAATATCTTCATGACCATGGAGAGAAGCAAAGTTATCTTAAGAAAGACATGAAAGTACTATCCATAAAAGAAAAAAGAATGATACACTGGACTTGATTCAAAAGAAATCATTAAGAAAGTGAGAAGGCAATCCAGAGAGTGGGAAAAAATATTCATATTATACATAACTGACAGAAGATTTTATTTCTAAACTATATAAATTAATAAAAAAAGCCAAGAGCCCAGTAATTTTCCAAATGAACACCATCATTTGGGGAAGTAGGATCAAAACAAGCAGTAGGGAGGTAACTTATATATTCATTCAAGCAAGTTCCTGCTACTTGATCCCGCATTAGAAATTGTGCACATACACAGTTGATAAACTAAATGGCAAGAAGCTTTCAGCTTAGTCAGGAAGGCAGAAAAGTGAGTGAGAAATTACAACACAGTGTGAAATGGCAGTGAAAGCCTAGATGGCACATGGCGAAATTCAAGGGCAGCCCTGAAGGTCACATGACTGGTTTTGTTTCCTTGTACTTCCATTTTCATTACTGCTACCACAGGTACTTTGGTCTTACTTGTCCATCTCTATTTTATACAGAGACATGAGGCAAAGACCATGGTGAGTTTTAATTAATTATCTGTAGAATATAAAGACAGATGCAGAATTTCAAATGGAGGAACATTCTTGGAATTTCCTGATTGATCACTATTGAGTGTATGGATCTAGACCCAATGTATTGAGAGTGTTTCATGCCCTTAGGTATATAACTGAATCTCTCTAATCCTAGATGTGTTGGATATATGTGTATAACAAATACACTGAAGGAAGTACATTTCCAGTTTTGTTTTTTTTAAAAAAAACAATAAAAAGTAAGTACTGCTGGATGTCACTATTTAGAAAAATATCAACTTACTTTGTTGAGGCTTTCAAGATTACCCTTTTCTCTAAATGTACTAAAAGGCAAAGGTGACAGGAATTAAACTGAAGCCAACATTACAAAATAACTACTGAGATAAATGAATAATTTCAAAAAATAAATCCTAACTTTGCTCGTTCACACTTGTTTGTGCTAGGGTACGCTCTCTCCCCTCTTCCTGTCTATGTGTGTCTTTGTGCATCTGTGCACATACATGTACATGTCTACCTATCTCTGTATCTGTATCTATGTCTCCCCTTAAGGTATATTTAGTTAAGTTTAGGTCTTTGTCCATCTTTTTCCAAGATGATTTTATATCAGTAATTTCCATGAACACATCTGGTCTTTCTTTATAGCCTGAATTTACTAAATGTTGTATCTCGTGAAGGAAGGATTTATGCTTTTTAAACATAAATTCATTTTATTTTCTCTAGGCTCCTCCCTCTCTACTCAAAGTTGATGATTTCTTAAACCAAAATGGTTGGTCAGAATCCAATCAAGAATATAACGGCAACTGAGTAAATAAAACCATGAAGTAAGTGTAAAATATTAGTGTCCAGACATCTGAGATGTATGTGGCTACTATGAAACTTCCACAGCTGTACCGACCTGGAGCTCACATGGTTCCCCAGATTTAACAGGACCCATTACCAGTAAGAGTTTTATTTGCTTAATAAATTACATTCTAAAGCACAATAGCCTAGGTTCATAGCTGTAAAATTGCCAAATATTGTCAATGACCACTCTCTGGTCATAAATAACAAAATAATCTATGACTCATTGGATTTTTGATTCCCAGGGCAATTCTTTCTCGCCATTACTCAAAAATGTAAAAAAGAGCCTCTGCGTGGCATTTTATGGAGGTTATAAATTACTCAAAGGAGATGACATAGGACAGATTTGTAGGCCGAGTAACAGGAACCAGCCAACCAAATGTGTAAATTAAAGAACTAGTGACAAAGAAGAGGGCTAGTGAAAGAATTCTGAAATCCTAAGAATAGATCAGGATTAACTATGAAAAGAGAAGAGGAGAATGGAAGGAAAGTGATGCAAAAACCACTCGTGGAACATTTGTGCTAATGGTTCAGGGCAATGCGTCAAAATAATTGAACTGTCACCTGATGACTTCAAAGGGTTTACCTTGAAATATACTGTATATTTACAGTCTTATTTGTATATATGAAGGGGTGGATACTGATATCTAACAGGTGCCAAAAGATCAACCTTGGAAGATTATTTTTAATAACTAATATCAATTTTCACATGTGGTTAAAAGTTCCTTCATTTATGCATCTACCACATACTGAACGGTCACTGTGTGCTTCCCCCCTAGGCCAGGGGCTCAGGTACTGAAGCTAATAAGGCACAGCCCTGCTGCCCCCTGAAGAGCTCCTAGCCAGGGAAGAGGGAAATGGTTAAATCAGCAGTCACACACACAAGTCCTGAGCGACCGCAGGGAGGCCCCTGCGCAGGATGCTGTAGACCAAGGGCACCTACCCTAACTGGGCTGGAGACGGGGAAGGCAGGCTCAGGAGGAGGTTGCCGGGCAGGACACCCAGAGGAGGTCGGGGGGACAGTTGGAGAAACAGTTTTCTTGGCAGATGGAACAGGCTGAGTCAAAGAGGCATGAAGAGCCCGTCCGGGGAACAGACAGGGAGTAGTAGTGAGGGGTGGGGAAGGAGAGGGGGCAATCACGGTGGGGTTTCCTCAGCCAGAGAGGGCTGGTGTCACCCCGCAGGCAAGCAGGGCAATGACCAGATCAGATTGGCATCTAGAAAGATTATTCCTTTAGCACCATGGCTAATTTCATAATAACACCATTTAATCAGCCAGGCATTTTTAGCTTTTAAACAGAACAATCTTGGAAACTAAAAATTTATCTTTGTGAAAATTAATTATGAATACTAGAACAGAACAGACTTGATTATGTTCTTTTTACATGTACTGACCTTGTAGGAGGAATCCAATTATTTTCTGTGGAAATAGAGGGTGTCCGTCCACTTCGCAATGAGAGCTGTGGCACATGCAGAGATGTGTTGCTTTTTACATGTCTTGATTGCTCCCTCTCCTTTCATTATGATTTTTCCTTTTTTCTTCCCCTCCCTCACTATTCTACAGAATGATTTGTAATGGTTTTAGGATTCTGACACAAAAGTAGAAATGTGCTACATAGTTTGTCTTGTGTTAAGAAGATACAGTTTTGGTCGCTTGATTACTTTGGCTGCAAAGACATTGCTCTGCTGGGTAAATTCTCATGCCCGGCTGAGGTTGAAATGATGAAGTAATTATTTAAAAACTGCCATCCCTGTCAAAGAGAAACATGTCCTATTTCACAGGAACCGTCTAAGAATATAGTGTTGAAGTCTTCTCTAATACTCAGCGTGATGCTAGGAAGGCTGAACTGCCTTGAATAGACATGTTGACGAACAAGTCACACAAGTAAGATCAGATCAGCTAAGTTTTTTTTTTTTAAAGGTTTTATTTATTTATTATACTCATGAGAGACATGGGGGGGGGGGAGGGAGAGAGAGAGAGAGAGAGAGAGAGAGGGAGAGAGGCAGAGACACAGGCAGAGGGAGAAGCAGGCTCCATGCAGGGAGCCCGATGTGGCACTCAATCCCGGGACTCCAGGATCATGCCCTAGGCTGAAGGCAGGCATTAAACCACTGAGCCAAGGGTTCCCTTTTACCAAGATCAGCTAAGTTTTATTCACATTTTTGTTTCTTACAATTCCAGGTGGTATTGCATCTAGTAGGTGATTCAAAACATGTTGAACAAATAAAGGAAATGAGTACTGCTGTTCCTTGCAGATCATTACATTTTAAATATATCTTTTCTTAAAAAAGATTTTATTTACTTATTCATGAGACACACAGAGAGAGGCAGAGACACAGGCAGAGGGAGAAGCAGGCTCCATGCAGAGAGCCCGACGTGGGACTCGATCCCAGGACCCCGGGGTCACGCCCTGGGCCGAAGGCGGACGCTCAACCGCTGAGCCATCCGGGCGTCCCTTAAATATATCTTTAATATCTTTACTGTAAAATTTTATGTGTACAATAGTAGCCAATATTTTGATTATCTTTTAACTAAAGACCTAACATTATATTTTGGGGGATTTAGTGGAAAGAAGTGTTTTGCCTCCTATTACAACAAGCAGGGGAACATCCACAGGCATAATATTCATGCCTCATTGTAAGATGCAATTTTGCTAATCCTCTACTGTCACTGCATATAATAGGAACTCAGTGTTTGATGAGAGTGACATACTGGTTTATATTCCCATTCTGCTATCTGCCATTCTCTGAATAAGTTTGATGGTCTATTAAATTAAGGGCAATGCCTTAAAAAAAAAAAAATTAAGGGCAATGCCTAGGGGATTCTCTTTGAATATCTAACACAAACCCAAGGGAAATTAGGTACCTAACTATAAAATGTTTTGCTTCTGTAATTTTAGAATTAGAAGCTCTGATATTCATTCACCTTATTCATCCAACTAATGTTTATAAGCACCTACTATGCTTCCAGTACAGCACTCTCTATATAAAAATAATAATACCTTTCTATTGTCATGGGAATCACAGTCAAGTCAGAGAAGAGAATTATAATTCAGGTCTGATAAATACTAAAATACAGATCAGGGTTTAATGCTATGGAAGCACAATGGAGGAAGAAGTGATTTTGAATAGGATAAAAGGTGGGTTGGAGCAAAATTCAGAGGTAAACTTTTAGTTGAGGCCCTGGTAGGATGAAGAAGAGCTCATGAACCAGGGAGGCTGTGTTGCCCAGCACGGTAAAGGGTATGGCAAAGGTAAAAGGAACTGAAAGTGCAGAGAAGTTAAGGGAATGCCCAGTGCTCCTTGAGGTTCATGTAAAGAGCACATGAAAAGTAAGATCTGAGTCAATAAATTGGGACCACATTGATTATTTACTAAGGACTTTAAAATTTTCGCAGCTAGTAATGAATCGAGAAAAGTAGGGAAAACCAGAGGTTCCCAGTGTGAGCAGCTGTAGAATCTCCTGGGAAATTCAGGAGGATATGAGGGAGAAAAAGAGAGGGGGCAGGAAAAGGGAAAGGAGGGCTTGTGAGGAAGACCAGTGAGAGGAGGAACAGCAGGGCGAGCTAGGGGAGGACAGAGAGAGGGGAGAAGAGGAGAAGGCAAGGAGGGCAGAGAGGAGCACACTAGAGTCCCAGTCCCTAAGTCCAGGTGGGCTGACCCAGAGGCTGAGAGCCAGGGCCCTGGCCCTGCAGCTCCAGTGTGGGGAGCAACCAGGTTTGGGACCTTAGAGTGAATTCTCAGACTCACTGGGAGGGAGGCAGGCTCTCTATTTTTTTTTAATCTGTTTTTGAAACAAAGTTCCGGTTGTATATAAATTTCTTAGACTCCAGGGCAAAAAGAATGTACTCTGGGAAGAGAACTTTTTTTTTTTTTTTGCTAGAGCTTTCCTTGCTTTATTTATCTCTTTGATAATTCTCTGTAACTTTGTACCTCTAAAATGAGGTATCAAGCATCAATATATGTTTTTGAGAATCTCAGGAAAGAATAAAAACTAATACATAACTAATAGATAATCATTTTAAAGGGTTCTTTACGTGAAAGTTCATAAGAGAAACCCAGACCTCAACAGCCAAAGTGAAGTTATTTTAGGAACCACTATTCCTAAGTAATTCCTATCGTCATCTGACTTGAGAAAAAGAAAGAATCCTTATGGGCTTCCTTTTTCATTTGAAAACTTTACATGATGTCCCAGGAGAGAGACAGAATCATAAAATCCCTAAAGAGGTGCCTTGGGGGTAATTAGTTCTAGATAGCTAATAACGTATGCTTGAGAAAACAGAGACAGCTCCAGAGGTTTTAATAAGAGCATCTTTCCAAGGATTACAACATTCCCACAGGACACTCATGATCTTTGAGCAAGAGAGAAGCAGCAATTCACTGACTTTTTCTTTAGTCATGAAGTCTCTACTAACTTATGCTCTTCACGTTCGACTTACACAAAAAGTCCTTTTAAAATTTTTCTTAGCACAAGTCAACTAAATACAGAATTGTTCATCCTATTGTTTGAAAATTGGAAACTGGAATAATTTAGGGGGAAATCACAGAGCAAATTCCATGCATCGTTTAATATAGATAGTAACATTCAGCTTCATATAAAGAAATATATGAATTATAAAACACAATTGCTTCATGCGAGCAAATTTTGAAAATCTGGCATTATGGAAGGCGGGCTGTACTCCCAAGGGAGCCGGGTGCTCTCCAGCAACCCGAAGCCCATTCATCCTTTTTGTGCTTCCATTTTCATTTCAACAGGGTCCCACGTATTGATGAGAAAAAACTAATTTGACCACATAGTTTTGTACCAATTCACAGTAGGAATCTAGCATTAGAGTCTGATTAAATCTACCTTGGCTGCGAGAAGGGTTTTAGTGAGTATCACGACGGGGGAAGCTCTCATTCTCCTCATTCATCGGACTATCTGTAGCAGAGACAGGAACTCTTCTTTTTTTTCTTTTACAAATAAAAAGCATCGCATTTTTAAAGGACTGAGGCTAGAATGGCCCCTCCTTTTTTTTCTTTTTAGAAGAAGTGTACATTTTGGGACCAGAAAGACTATTGCAGCATTATGAAAAGTCTTATAATGTTTTCAACATTAATACCCAAGATAAGGGTACCCAGAGAAAAAAAAAGTGCAGCTGCCTTTGGAACATTCAGGACCACCCAAGCTGTATTCTCTAAGTTTGTTGATGTGCTATATGAGGTGAAAGAGCAATTTAAACATGTGGGATATTATGAAGACTTAACTAATGTAAGATTTAATAATATAAAGCAGCCACTTAATGTCTATAGTTTTAAAGAATTCTCAAGTGGAAGAAGAGCAGATTTAATTTGAAGGCATTTTATGTTTTTATAAAAAAAAAAAAACCACAGGAGTGTGTGTGGTGTGTACACATATATAGACATTCAAAGTTCACTTATATGAAACAACTCTCCTTTCCAATTCAGTCTCTAAGCTTGTTTATACACAATCAATTAATTACTGGCATTTATTTTATGATTTTGTAAAACTTCCTGATGTTTCGCTTTCCAATTAAAAAATGACAGGATGAACAGTTCTGTACTTAGTTGAATTGTACTAAGAAAAGGCATTTATTTTAAATCCAATATGAAAAGAACATGTCACGTTTGGGCACAACAGCAGGAATGCAATAAAATATAAATTCTAAGACAAAACATATATGATCATGTTATGAACTAGCCCTCTGCTGTGGGTCAAATCCCCATGCACACAGTACATCTCTCCCATAGAAAGGTGGGGCTTTTCTGTATGCTGGAATACTTTAGATAATTTAAAACAATTTTTTTCCAGTGCATGTATTGCTGCAATAAAAAAGCAATTCGCTTGAAACAAGAAAAATCAGCAATTTCCCTTCTGTTTGAGGCAAGTTTAAAGTGTTAGTCAGCCCTAGAAATACACTTCAACCCAACAAGTTATGAATGCAAACATGTACAGGATAAATGATATTTTCACAAAGTAAACACAGGATAACTTTGCTTTTGGTAAAAAATTTCAGTGTCTTTGTTTTTGCTATTAAATTCTAAGTGAAGGCTTCTTGTGGTCCTGGCCTTATTGATCACGCATGAAAAGGTGCCTGGACATAGGCAACAGCCCTATACCTGCACTTGAAAGGAAACATTAATTCATCTTGGTGAATAAAGTCATGGAATAATCTATTTCTTGGATGAGTAAGAGAAAATTAGTCTGGTTTTTCGTTTTTCTCCTCTGTGTTGGCCCACATGCTTTCAAAACACCTTTCATTAAAAAGGACCAATAAGACAAAGTTCAAATGAGATTTAAAGATAAAGTCATTCCCATTCATACAAGGCAGGGAATAATTCTTTCAATTCCTCAACTCCTCTCCTATTTATTTTCCATCCTTCCATTTCTTCCTTTTTCTTTTTTTCCTTAAATAAACAGCACATGAGCAATAAAAAGGCCAAGGTAGGTTCTACAGATAACTTACTATTTAGGGAGTGCAACTGTTTTTGATGGTCCTCTGCCTGTTTACACCTTACATGAATGTCCAGCTTTTTATTTACTCTTCCAGATTTCTTTCACAAAAAACTCGGTCTCATAGAACATTGCAGAATAAAGAGGAAGTGAAAACTTCAGCTAGGAAAAAAAGTCTTTGTTCATGACACCGAATACATCTCCTATCTCTAATATGATATACTTGCTAATAATGCCAACTACTTGCAATGAGAAATAAATAAGAGTGCTTCCTGTGCCACAGGTGTGGGCACAGAGCTGAGAGGGAGGCTTGCGCTCCTGGCCTTGACCTGACATTGACTTGGTGGGCAACAGGAGACAGAGTGGGTCAAAAAGTAATCATTTATTCACTTATCCTTTTGTGCAATATTTGTGAGAGCCTACCATGTGCTTGGCAATGCTATGGGTGGCATTTACGGAAGATCTGCTATGGACTAGCAGCTTTAATTAGCTGCGTTCATTTTTGTACCAACTTAGTAGAAATAATATTTTTACGACTTTTTATGGGGAATTTGGTTCAAAGTGCCTATTTAGCTATTTTAAATCACATCAATTTAGGATTGAGCTATGACTGCATCCCAATTTTATCTTATCTCAAAGCCCAGGAGCTCTTGGTAACCATATTACGGCGATTTCCACAAACACCACTGTTAGATGTATTCACCGTCTTCCAAAATAATGCGTGTCACCATGGAAGGTAACATGTCCAACTGCTACTGGTAATTCATAGTACATTGTTACTATGTCTTCTACTTTCCCATAACTTTAATATAAAAGTAATACATTCTCATTGTAATAAATCAAAGGACACAGAAGTGTCTAAAGAGTTAACAGGTTTTCTCCTCCTCTTTCAAAAAAAGTTGAATTCAACTAATTAGCCAATGCTTAAAGTTTGATATTTTTCTGTTCACATCTTTTTCTCTGCTCATGCTAACTGCAACAGATAAACACAGATGTGGTTTTTTATAAAGTAGTACAATTTTTCTTTTTCTCTTCTGACCATAGGATGACTTTTCAATGGGAATTTCAGTGGAGGGGTGGTGATAGAGTTGTGGAAGACCAAGGAAACTGCCAGAGGAAAGTAGGCATGGGTGGAGTTATCAGAGTTTAAATTTGATCGAGAAAACACATTTTTTCTCTCTTCTCAAGCACTATCTAGAAAATTAATCATTAGTAAATTAGTGGTGACTATACATAATAGCAGTGTGGCTATATATAAGCTGGTGTCTACACACATATATTTAATAAATTGCTCTCCCTCATATATAAATACACATGATGCTACTGATAGATTGCAATCTAGAACATGCCTTCCTGTTCCAATACAAATGGGTCTGCATTTTCTTTTAACTTGGCAGGGTTAAAAAACAGACTCGTCATAAGTGTGTAATGTCTTGAACTAAAATAGACTTCCTTAATGATTTGTTTTCTCCAATTTCACCACAAAATGTAATGCAGCCAACAAAAGAACTATTCTTCCCCCACGTATAATAACATGTTATTCAACAATCATGTAAGAAAGCCTATACATAAGACTGCCAAGGATCTGAAACTGAGTTTCTAACTGAAATGTTTGGGAAGAATTTTTTTTTTTTTAAGTTTCATTCCAAGGCTTTGAGTGAAGTGATGTAAATATCTAGGAATATACAGTTTTGCTTTACTACTGTAACAAGCTTACAGAAGTAGTTATGGTTTACTTTATAACATGGGTCACTGAAAACATTAACCATAAAAACATATAAAAATACAAACAAGTTCTCAGTAGCCCATTTACTTTGTAGCAGAACAAACAATTTAATTGCTTCTGTCCCTGTAGGGGCGAAGAGCCCCTGATGAAGGGTCAGGAGTACCCCTTGGCTCTTGCGGAGCTTATAACCTGCATGTCATCCAGCCCGACTCTCAAGACATCAGAGGAGCCGCACCCCTGCAAGCAGGTAAGAGCCTGGTTAAGAGAAGGAAAGGCAACTCTGGCTCAGTACACCCTAAGGAGATTCTAATAAAATTAAGCACTTTTTCCTTTCTCTTTTTAAAGGAGATCTGCAAAAGAAAGACCACAATGTTATAAAAGCTAGCAAAAGAAGGAAAAAGTGAATCCACTAGTTAGTTTTCTAAAGTACAGACTTAGTCTTATAATTTACCTTCAGGATCATGAGCCCAACAGAAAACCATAAAACTACAGAATATTGAAACATATAAATACATCACCTGAATGCACATTAATGAACATTTATGGTATAAATATGACAATGGATATCAATTTTATCACAAAGGTATGTATCTCCTGAATCTTATATTTCTGGGAAACCTAACTGGGTAAATGAAAATGTAACCACCAAGGAACAGAGCCAGTGGATTTTAAACATTGGAATATCAAGGATGGATTTTTGTAAAGACCGAAAATCAGGTTTCTCTAAATCAAAGTTTTTTCCCAAATGGGGGAAAAAAGAATGCTATCTGGGGTGGTGGAGAAAGTAGTATAACTCCCCTCACATGCACACACACATTTATACCATACGTGTAACATACATATAATGGATGTAGTACCCATATACACATGCACTAGGTCTAAAAAATAAGCGGTTTTTTTTTTTTTCATTTGGAGTTAGGTGGGGAGCCTGGGTTTGAACCTCAGATCCACCATTTGCCACTTACACGGTCTTAGGTAAGTCACTTCATCTTTTGCCTCAGGGACAATGTCTGCTCCTTGGAAGATCTCTCTTTACATTCATTTTAGAGTACGTACCTTGGGTTAGGTTTCTCAGAGAGACAAGATCATGACAGGTAGAAGCGTTGGGGGTAATGGTAAAGAAAATAAAATAGTACGGTACAAATTAGGAATCCTCATGCTAAGTGAAAACTACTGCTGCAATTTTGAGTATGTTGCCAAAGCGTATAACAATAAATACATAGGTCACACAACAACTTCAGTCTGGTACTAATATAAAAGCCCTCTGATAATATTACCATTATTTAGTGAAGTTGCATATTTCCTAATCTATTGTTATAGTTTATAAAGCTACACATCTTTGACTCAGCATTAATGAGACAAAACTTAGAAGCTTGAAAACATTTAGCGTAAATTGTAAATGGGCCAAAAGAACCTGGGGCAGTTATCTGCTATTCACGTGTTACTGAAAGAAGAGGCATGAACTTTATTAGGAAAAAAATAAAATGTGGATAAAGAATCTGTCGTAATAAAAACATACGCATAAAAAGTATTGGATTTCACAATCAAAATCCAATGAGAATTCTCCCCCTCTGGCAGTCAATCAAAAATTCCAGGAAAATAGTTTAAATTCCCTTCACAAAGTTCAAATGTAGCTATTGGCTATTAACTTGCAAATATAAGAACCAATACTTTGGTATAGATATCTGACCAATGATTGCTTATGTGCCCTATAAAATTCAGAATATTTTTTGCATTTAATATATTTAACGTACAATTATGATTACAGCATCCAACATCTATTTACTTAATGTAATTCCATATAGATGTACTAGAATCTCGTAGAATTCTATTTAAGTTTTAATATAAACAGTTCACCTAGAAGGATAAGTGGTATTCATGATTATTTCTGAGAGAAAGAAGAATGTTCTAAAGAAGGGGATAACTTGATAACAAATTAAAGAATAAGTTCATTTCATTTCTAGAATTCTGACAAACATAACTCACGTAATGCTCTATAATATAGTGTGCAGCTTTAAAAAAAATCATGCATTCCCCTAAATTCCTATGTTAAAAATACAAATTATTTTTATTTGTATTTTTGCAGAGAAATCAGAGGATTTCTCTGCCTGTAAGCCTTAAGAACACCCTGTGGCTGGTCAATAGGTTGTTCCGCACACATGGGTCAGGGTATTGGTGGGGGGGGGGGGGGGAGCCTGACCCTGGGGCTCTAGCTCAGACCCCATTGTCATTGGCCTGCTTTGTGACTTCAGGGAAGTTGCAGGGCCAATATGTCCCACACATGTATTTATAAAAACAGTCACACAAAGCAGTGACGAATGTTACTTCACTGTGTCTCACATGCATAGATTCTATATATGGACACATACATTACGCCCAATTACGGCCATCCCAAAGTGGGAGGATCTTTGGAGAGAGGCAATTATTATAGCAAATGAAACAGGAAACGTTCTTTTTCATCGCTCAGGGAAACACAGACATTTGCTTCTTGTCTCCTGGCAAAAATAGAAAAACTCTCCAGGATTTCAGAAGTTAGTGGGTCTCCCCAGAGGTTCCGAGAAGAGCCTATGCTAAATGCTCCCAAGCTGAGGCAACCTTCCTGGTTCCTTCCCGGAGGCTCCGTGCAGCCTGAGCTGCCGGGAGTCACTGCTGCCCGAGGGAGGTGGTGGCAGCCGGGCGGTGGGCGCTCCAAGGAGGGGGCCTGGCGAGGCCGGGGCGGGCGGGGGTGGGGAGGGGGCGGCTGACATTTCTTTGGTAATAAAAATGCAATTTATACAAACTATAGGAGACTTGGTGAGAAAGTAAAAGAGGTAATTGTTCACATTCCAAACGTTTTAATATATAAACTGTGTAACCATCACTCATGAATAGTGCAGCTGCTAACAATTTCTGTTTTTTTTTTTTTTCCCCAGGATAAAAATCATGCCGAAGCCAAGAGATGTTTCTCTAGTGAATGATATTTTGAAACTCTGGTCAAAACATAACTGTGACATAATAAATTTTTAAGAAATCAGGAAAGCTTGTACACTGAAATTTGAAAGAAGACCCAGTTTTTACCCCAATTAGGAAAGACCACATTTCAGCTTTCACTACAGTGGCAGGCTCAGTCTTTGGAGGGGAAAAAAAGGCCAATTCTGCATGCACATCTGTTTCCAGTGTGATGCTGGTATGCAAACTATTGTCTATTGGAAGTGTGTTGTGGTAACGTTTGCCAGGGTTAAAGGCTGGGTCAATTTGATCAAGAAGCTAAAATTAGCTTCTGTGTGTTTTCCTGAAAAGAAAAAAAAAATACTGTAAAGCTCTTTGTTTTCCTTCAAGTGCCATTCTCAGATTTCAGTTTCTGGTGTGTAAACTACCAGGAAACAGACGGCTATGACAAGTGACTTCTTGTTCACTGCATTCTGCATAATGAAATGGTGCAACACGTTACCTGAGCTGAAGGACGCGTGGAAAAAGCAAGCATTCTGACCCAATTCAAATTTTCCCATTTAAAAATATTAACATTATAAAATTATTTAAAGTGAATGCATTTGGAAATTCAAAACCATAGCTATATTTTCAAGTATGTGATGGTTTGGCAAAGCCCAAACACATTAAGAAACTCATCATTCTGAGAAGTATTGGGGTAAGCTTTAGGTCACATATTCCTGGTAGTCTTGACAGCGCTCTGATTATTTTCATAGGAAGTGTGTTCCCTAAGACTAAAAAGAGGGAGCAAAAATTCATATAAAAATGCCAAACCAGCAATGATTTGACAAATTCAAAGAGCAGAAAAGAATCACACACACACACAAAAGATGTGGTCATGAGATGATTCAAGGAAAGTATTAATATGCTTCTAGATAAGCAAAATTACTTAGACAATCACTTAGTAAATATTCAGGTAGATGGGAGAGAGGAAGAAAGGAGAAATAAAATGATCTGTTACCGTTTAAAGCTGTGTGATGAGTGCACAAATAAACCAAAAATAGACGCATGCTTCAGCTTTATTCATACTCTCAGAGCATAAACTTTTTCTTATATTAGATGCTAACTTAGATTACAGTGATCTACTTTTACTTCAGTAAAATGCTCCTTTAATATTTTAACCACTTAAACATCATTAATTTTCAAAATGACATGAAAGATAATTTAAAAATGATCTTTAATATAACACAATATTTTTATTTTCTTTTTTTGTTTTACTGCGGCTAAATAGAAGAAGAAGAGAAATAAAGAGAAGTCTGAGAGAAGAAATAAAAATATTTCCCTCTAAATAAAAAATGTAAGAGCAAAGTATTTCAGCCTAGTTACACCAACATGAAAATACTGTGTATTTGGGTCACCTGGAAGTACCACAGGACTTCCTTTTATCTAAACATTTTCTCAATTTCAGTGACTTTTTGCACTTTTTAAATTCAGAGCCTTTTAAAAAGATTTTGTATGCATATTAGAAATATGGAAAATATTTGGCAAAATTCACTTACATATAAAATCTACACATTTGTAAACTATACATAAAATAACCTAATGTTTACATTTAAATGCCTTCTTGAGCTTAACACAGAACAGTAGGTAACTACCAAATGCTTGATTATTTTTTTCCTGGGTCAGAAATTACTGAAGAAAAAAACCCCACTATCTATTTTGACATCAAATAAAACTCTGTATTATCTCTAATTTCTCACTACTCACTTTTCAGTTTAAAACCCACCCTCATCTCACACAGTTGTTTCAAAAAATGGAAATAATAATATTAAACAACAATAACTGTCTATCAAATCTAAAGTTTTTCAGATCCTATCTTCCTAATTGTATCATCTTAGACCCAGCTGACTACTGTTTTCTCTAAAGAGATTCCTTGGGGTTTTTAAGACGCTGTACTAGCCAAGTGCTCCTCAGCCTCTCCTGCACAAGCCTTGATGATTCCGCCTCCCCTCCTCTTCCTGGCACTTCCTAATGCTGTGGCCTTATCTTCCTTCCTTTTCCTTTTACATACTGCCTTCTGGTAAATTCATCCACCAATACAGCTTCAAATATCTCAGTTTCCAGCATCAGAATCTCTAGCCTAGGCTCAGGAGGTCCACGGGTGGACTTCAGGGAGTCTGTTAGACGACTGAAATTGTAACAGAAATATTGAGTAAATATCTGCATTTTCACTGAGAATCTAAACATTTCATTGAAAGTTGCTCATGATTTAAAAACAAGACAAAACACAAGCTGAAAATCCCCTTTTCCAGAGCAGCGTGACCCTTGCTAATAGTCCAGCATCATCAGTACTTCACAGGCCCATCTCACCATCTGCCAACTCCTGAGAAAGCTGCTTCTCCTAGTCCCTTATTTGGCCACGGTACTGCCAAGTGCTAGCCCTCAGACTTCCTTCCTTTCTCCTCCCCCCACGGCGTCAATTAGCTACAAGTCCATGGGCTACTCTGCAACGCTCCCATCTGTTTGCAACACCACCCCATCGGCCTAGGACTTTTAAAATACGTGATGATTCTGCCTCCTGTCTCCTAGGCCAGGATGGCCAACGTTGCACAACTCCCGCGGCCGCAGCTCATGCCATGATCCACGTAAATGCAAGACATGTCCATGCAACATGAAGGAAGGCTCCTGGAGATGGGCACACGGCCCAGAGAACCCAAGTACTCATTTCTATGCCCTCCACAGCATCTTCCTCACTTCCCTCTGCAGTCTCGTGCTCTCCTCTACCTACTTTTCCTTCCACAATGAACCATTCACAGTCTCTGAATACGTCCACAATTTTTTTAAGCCTTTGTGCTGCAACTTCTGCTGATCCCTCTGTTACAGAAAACCACCACCAAATCCTAGTCTCTCAAAATGCCTGGAAACCTTGCTTCTGCGGTCGCTCCCATGAGGTTCTCAGTGCTTACAGGCATGATGTCTGCAGTAACACGGGTGTGGGCATCGCCTCAGCTCCAAAACCCAGCTCCAGCATGGGCTGTCCAAGTAGCTTTCTATCAACTACCTATACTTTCCACACTCACAGCCTCATTCTAAAGCGAAAATATTAACATGCAGGGTGTCGGAATAGAATAATGCACGTTATGTGTCTGGTACCTTTTAAATGCTCAATATTTTGTAGCTATTCTTCTATCCTCTTCCCTAGATTTTAGTACTGCATATTTGCTGTTTTCTAACGTCCTGAATATTGGGTTACATATTGAGGGATGAATTATTACATTTAAATCACCTTGAGCACCTAGCACAGTGCTTTATGTACCATAGGTACTGACTAAATATTTGATTATTTTTCTGAACTTTATTTTTGTGGCAGAAATTACAGAAATGGAGTAGGGAGGGAGAGGAACTACACAAGGTCTTAAAAAAATTTTTTTTGACATCTAAATCCTTTACTTGTAAACAAATATGGAGTTAATAACCATTTCAAAGTTTCATGCGGTGGGTCCACCTGGGTGGCTCAGCCAGTTAAGCACCCAACTCTTAGTTTCAGCTCAGGTCATGATCTCAGGGTTGTGAGATCAAGCCCAGGGTTGGGTTCCTTGCTGGGCATGGAGCCAGCTTAAGAGCTCTCTCTCTCTCTCTCTCCCTCTTACCCCTCCCTCTCTAAAAAAAAAAATATTGCATATGGGAAATAATGCCTGATATTTACACATACCAAGCATTAGGTGAGACTATTCCTTTTTTTTTTTTTTAAGGTGAGACTATTCCTGATCAAGTTTAACTTGTATAGCATCCTTTAAAATATCTAACTGTTGTGAGAACACAGGATATACAGAAAACCTAAAATTTTCAAAAAACATACATTTTCTTAACTTTTAAAAAATGTACTAGACAAAATATGTAATTTCAGACTTGCAAAATAGCAGAAAAATAAATTAAGAATTTGTTTAAGCTATGTCAAATAAATGAAGAACAAGTTTGAGTAACTGTAAGAAGAGAATCATAGAATATCTCTAAGTTCAGAGCCTATGAAATCTACATTTATATATAGATACAGGATTCATATTAGCAAATTGTTTTCATGCGAATAGAGGCTCCTAAAATTATGTTAAGTGCTTAAAACTTTTTTGTAGGTAGATACCATTTTCATTCTGCTTAGAGTGTCAACATGCTAAGCACATACTTCCTACAAATATTACAAAGATATAGTTATAAACTCCAAATTAAAATATTATCACCAATTTCTCATCAGGAATCTTAGAGGCCAGAAGGGCCACTGGTTTGTATATTCAAAGTGCTGAGAGAAAAACACTGCTAACTGAGAATTCTATATCCACCAAAACTGGCCTTCAAAGATGAGAGAAATTAAGACATTCCCTGATGAACAAAAGCTAAGAAAGTTCATTATTACTAGACTTGCCCTGCAAGCCATGCTAAAGAAATGTCTTTCAGGTTGAAATGAAAGGAAGCTTACATAGTAACTCAAAGTCATATGAAGACACAAACATCCTCAGTAAAGGTATATATATATATATATATATATATATATATATATATAGCCATTATAAAAGTATTGTTGTGATTTTGGCTTTTAACTCTAATTTTATTTTTTTACATCATTTAAAAGTAAAGTATATAAAATAATTATTAATCTATGTTACTGGATATACAACGTATAAGGATATAATCTGTGACATCACTAATAGAAAGGGGTAGTAATAAAGCTGCAGTAAAGTCAAACTGGTATAAATTCAACTAGATTGCTATAACTTTAGGATGTTAAATGTAATTCCCATGAAAACCACAAAGAAAATATCTATAGAATACATACAAAAAGAAATAGAAGGAAAAAGATACGGATTTAGTACTAGCTCTACCAGTTACTAACCATGTAGCATAAGGTTGGTCACTTAACTTTTTGGAATCTTGGTTTCCTTTTTTAAAATTAGGGTTAAGGGCAGCCCCGGTGGCTCAGCAGTTTAGCGTCACCTTCAGCCCGGGGCCTGATCCTGGAGACCTGGGATCGAGTCCCACGACAGGGTCCCTGCATGGAGCCTGCTTCTCCCTCTGCCTGTGTCTCTGTCTCTCTCATGAATAAATAAATAAAATCTTTAAAAAAAATAAAATAAAAGTAAAATTAGGGTAATATCATCTGCCATGATTATTTCACCAAGGCAGAATGAGAACCAAGTGGTCTAATATAAGTAAAATGCTTAGTAAATAGTAACTTTCCATAAAGAATTTGAGTGATGGGAAAATACCCTTTATTTGAATTGCCATTGTTTACTTGAACCTGCATTTCTGATGTCTATAATATCTCTGCTTATCCTCCTCCATTCTCTTTATACATATAAAAAGAGGATGATAGGTAAGCCTTACTCTCTTTGGCTCAATGCCACAAATAGTAGCATTCCAGGAAAAAAAAATATTCTAGTGTGAAATCTAATATTCTAGAATAATAATAATAGATTAATAATTAATAATTCTATTAATATTATAGAATATTCTAGTCTGAAATCAAAATGACACATTCCATTTTTAATTATGTGGATCTCATGATACTAACTTAGGAATATCCATGTATTAATATCCACGTGTTAATAATCTTTGAACATATATCTTAAAAAATATAAAGTATCAATTTACCTTTCCTTAGTTCTAGCCTTTGGCGCAGAAATGTAATGAAGTGCACCTTAGGAAAATCCGTTTTCAACTAAGGAGATATGTGCCTCCAGTGGAATGTAATTAACTTTTAGATGACTCTGTTACCATTAATACTGCAAAAGCTTACAAATGATTAAAAAAACAAAGATCATGAGATTGCAGCAATTCAGTCACATGTTCAGTTTCCACTTCTAATTCTAGTTTTCTTGCTATTTCCACTATGTCTGTATGACTTCCTCCAATCAAGTCTTGAACCCTTCAAAGTCATCCATGAGGGCTAGAATCAACTTCTTTCAAAGCTCTGTTCATGGTGATATTTTGATCTCTTTCCATGAATGTTCCTAATGGCATCTAGAA